>NC_091307.1:1733306-1735806 GCF_038502225.1 Cherax quadricarinatus
GGCGGGTGGTGGAGATTGTGGGAGGGAGGAAGTTACTACAAAAAACATATGAGAAAGGGGTGCTTGCGCAGGACTGAAGGAGAAAAAAGAGATCAAGGCAAACAAGAGGAAGCAGGTCCAGAACTGAAAGAATGGAGTGGTAATAATTTCCAGAGTCTGTAGCAACCATGCTAACCATGTCACTGATGTACATTAATATTTTATACTTGTAACGTGTGTGTTTAAACTGGTGAAAAAATATCTTCCAGCCGTTTCTGTTTAAGTTGTCATGGAGACGAGAATAGGAAAAGTGGATGCATCAATTAACAGGAGGTATTTTTATGCCGTAGCTGGAAGGTTGTTGGCCAGTGTTCCTGGGAGTAGCGGAGAGAAGAGGAGGAAGATAAAGAAGGAAGGAGAAGGAGGGAGTATAAGGAAGGCGGAGGAGGAGGGAAAAGAGAAAGATAGAGAAATTAAAATTTACATTGTAATATGTAAGAGCGATAGCTGAAAGTTAATGAGAAGAACGAGTGATGTGGAGCCCCGTGTGTGGGCCCACCCGACGTTAACTGTTACACAGTGAAGGGCAAAAAGTGGTCCTGTAATTGTGTGTTAAATAATGAAACTCGGTCCTTGCACCCTAACCCCCTCATCCCTTTCCCTCTCATCCCTTCCAATTACTCTTCCACCACGTCACACTGAAGTTAATGTAATACTTATAGGGAACAGAATTACATGGCTTACGTACCAAATTAAATGCACATATTCACAAGTAATGCAGGATGGCAGACAGCAACCATCCAGGGAGGTAATATCGTCACGAGTGTGAAATAAAAAAAAAGCTATTAATTTTATGCACTCTGGCAGGACTGCTGATCTTTTCTTTCTGTATCATAAAAAATAATTGTGATTGGTAAATCTTCCAAACTTCTACGTAATGTATATATATATATATATATATATATATATATATATATATATATATATATATATATATATATATATATATATATATATATTTATACATATATACATATATATATATATGTATATATTTATACATATATACATATATACATATATATATGTATATATTTATATATACATATATATATATGTATATATTTATATATACATATATATATAAGTATATATTTATATATACATATATATATATATATATATGCAATAAGATCACAGTAAACAGGTGATCTCAAAATATGCAAAACAACCACTCTGAAAGAATAGAGAAATTCCAAGCGCTTTCGTGACTACTCACATTATCAAGGAACTATCAAGTTCCTTGATAATGTGAGTTGTCACGAAAGCGCTTGGAATTTCTCTATTCTTTCAGAGTGGTTGTTTTGCATATATACATATATACATATGTACATATATACATACATACATACATATATATATACATATATATATATATATATACATATATATATATACATATATATATATATATATATATATATATATATATATATATATATATATATATATACATATATACATATACATATATATACATATACATATACAGGAGGAAGCAAGCAGCCAGGGAAATGGCACGGCTGGCAATACTAGGAGAGGCAAGTGTCGGTCATGCTTACAGCTTCGTTGTCTCAACTCTAATGGTTTCCTCCGCAAACATGGTAGTTGCCCTGGTTCAGGATGTCCTCCTGTGGAAAGTGATGATCCAGAGCCACCTCAGGCACCTGAACCCACTCCAACAGATTTTATCTCATCAGACAATCTCTTGGAAGCAATCAAAGCAACAGGTACGAGGACACTCACACATATTCCCAAAGCAGCCCGTCCACACGCAGCTGGGAAACTTACAGACCTCCTGAAAAAAGTAAACGATGGTTCCACTATCTTAAATGCTCCACCAACCATCAAGGCATGGCACAACTTGCTACTTTTTGGCAATGTCTGCTTAGCTGTGCCGGAAAGAAGGGGAAAGAGGCTAGCCTCAATGATAATTAAATCCTTAAGAGATTTTCCTAGAGTTGATAACCTCATTCACCTTCCCCGTCAACACAAAAAAGGGAGAGGCAGAACCCCCACTCACTCTACTGACAGTGAAAAAGTCAGAGTCCAGGTGAGCAAGAAAATTGAAGAGGGCAACACAGTGGGGGCAATCAGAATTATTACCAGTGAAGATACAGTTGCTCCCAGGGATGTTGACACGGCTGAAGCACTTAGAGGAAAGCACCCTGCCAGGGAAACCAGTGGCACCAACGTTCCAACACCTCTGTCCCCACTATGGAACCATTGATTGTGGAAGACTCAGACATTTACAAAGCAATAATGTCGTTCCCATCTGGCTCTTCTGGGGGTTACACTGTAATAAGGCCACAGCATTTAAAGGAAATGGTTAATCCAGTTATTGGGGAAATTGCAGAGACACTGCTTTCAGAGATCACAGGGTTCGTCAACAATTCCTTGGCTGGTCTGATTCCTGATGAAATTAGACCTTTCTTTTTTGGTGCAACACTTTGTGCACTTA
>NC_091307.1:1740806-1745806 GCF_038502225.1 Cherax quadricarinatus
TGTATCTTTATACGTATATGCTTGTAAACTGTTGTATTCTGAGCACCTCTGCAAAAGCAGTGATAATGTGTGAGTGTGGTGAAAGTGTTGAATGATGATGAAAGTATTTTCTTTTTGCGGATTTTCTTTCTTTTTTGGGTCACCCTGCCTCGGTGGGAGACGACCGACTTGTTGAAAAAAAAAATATATATATATAATACATACATATATATATATATATATATATATATATATATATATATATATATATATATATATATAATGTGTGTGTGTATTTATGTTCCAAAGCCGTTGGCATATAGCTGGTGATTAGTTTTTCATCTCTCCCACATGCACCGACCAATGATCGATGTTAGGATGTTTAGACTTTGCAGAACATGCAAAATATTTACAAACATCTATCTCAGGCCGGAGGGGGACTTAAAGTTACTAACATTGAGACAACGTATGAAATACTATATACCGTAGACCAGACAATGTTCTGGCACCCAGCCAAGCTAGGCGTTTGTTCCAAAGTAGCTGGGACCAGGCTGGTGATTAGTTTTTCATCTCTTCTCACATGTACCAACCAACTGAAATAAATGTTTATAGATATTTTGCTTCTTATGCGAAGTCTAAACATTCTAATATCTTTCATTGGTCGGTGCATGTGGGAGGGATGAAAATATATATAATGTACACTCTTTCTCTCTCCGTATATATATGTAACCGCCAATAAGTAAATTACATAAACAGTTGGAAGACGGCTGGCAGCAGGGAGGAGCATGAAAAATTACTAAAAAAAAAAGAAAATTCTTCACAAAAGGTGTGAGGAGGACTTGTATATTTAGAGAAACTTGACTTTCTTCTGCCAGGGCACGATAAGTTTTTTTGTGTGAGTGGCAGCACGTCAAAACAAAGTAACTGATGAAAGTGTTTTGAGAAAAAACTGTCTCACGGAAAAGGAGACTTTCTTGGTTTGTGTTGTTTGGCAGGTGCTGAGGTTAGGGTAGGTATCAGTGTTATCTCGCTGAACTCGGAAAGACGTGTTCTGGGGAAAGTCTTGACACTTTCTAGAATAAACCTCTGAGGTTCTTATACATCCTTTAGGCAGGTGATATGCTGTATTCCTACGTTTGAAAACTCTGCAAGGAGACTAGACTCTATCTATTGAAGCTTACCGGGAATTGTCAGACTGGCTTAAAACCTGTTAGAAATTATGTAGGGGATTTTTCTCGAGTACACAATCTCGAATTAACTTTCCACCCACACAGTGGGAAAAGCTCTAGATACAAGAACAAATAGTAACTTATTGATGTATCTTGTAGACTTGTGGGACTTTAGGAACACTGGGATCGCAAACAGTGTCCCTCCTTCAGTGACCACCGTCTCAACTCCCGAACTAACTTCGGGACCCTGGATTCTGGAGTTTATCTGGAGAGAGTTCCGGGGGTCAACGCCCCCGCGGCCCGGTCTGTGACCAGGCCTCCTTAGGTCAGTGTCCCAGGATGCGACCCACACCAGTCGACTAACACCCAGGTACCCATTTTACTGATGGGGAACATAGACAACAGGTTGAAAGAAACACGTCCAATGTTTCTACTCTGGCTGGGAATCGAACCCAGGCCCTCGCCGTGTGAAGCGAGAGCGTTAACCACCAGGCCACCAGAAATTTAAGCCAGTAACACTGGCTATTTAGTAGACTGTATGATCATTAAAGTGATATAGGCTTGACAGATTTAAGTGTTTGTTTGAGATACTAAATTGTAAATTATTAAACGCATAATTCATATAACAAATTAATACACTTAACCATTTGTTGCAGTTGGTATATTTTAGCGCCTCCCAACAGGAAGGCAACATAATATTGGCCAATGCCTACCTACCTTACTTGTGAAAAATTAAATTTACCTGGATGTAACTCAAAAGATACATACCAGTAAATGGTAACAAAGATAATTATTTTTTATCAAGTTACAGAGACAAGTAGGAATTTTAGGACACCTAGGTCACAAAAAATGTCCCCCTTCGATACCTACTACTGTCATATCCACAAGTCACTCTGGACCTATATTAATTTCAAATGAAATATACATCACCAGGAGTTCTGGTAAGAGCATTAATATAAACATGTGGACTGTATATTAAAATTAATAAATGATTACATATACACATTTATGTAACAGAATGAGAATTTATAATCATAACACTCACCAATTTGTCTGGAGATTACTGTGTATCTTACCAACCCCCTTGCCTAAATTTATGAAGAAAATACTGGCCAGAATTCCAACATAAATAGACAACTTAGCTGGGGTTCTGAAGCTGTCCTTTCCATCTGCTTAATGCTCACGTTATGCAGGACTGCAAATCCAACAATTTCGGAAATTATGCACATTACATTAGCATGCCTGTACCACATTCAAAACAATGGCGTCTCCTGCCCTGCTCGTCAGTGCAGGCGCAGAGCTTCCCTGTCGATTCTCTTATTTAAAATACACTTTAGAACAATAGTAATGTATTAATCAGGTATATTTACATTATAAAAATATACAGCATAATTTTTGGGAAAATTATTTTCCACATTAGTTATTGGATGATACATGTGACAGGCAATATAGCGTCTCCAGCTACTGCTCCAGTTTTTTATTCATATCATCCTTTAAGATCACGTTTCATTATATATATTGACCCTTCCAGATGCATTTCTTCTTCATTTATCTTGTAGTGAAGGAATTACACAGAGACTATTTCTGTCGGGCATGATTACACTATAAAATGTTCACCACTCGCCGGTCCAGTATTCACGTTATGCCATTTTTTCTTATTCCTCCCTAAAACGTTTATCTTGTACACATTTTTTATTTAAATTCAGTGGCACTTCCTTATCAGAATATTAACTTTTCCAAACATTGCAACAATTACATTTTACTTAATTAACTGATTACAGTAAATAAGGAAATTATAGTGGATGTTAGTTCCCTTGTAGCTTATCACATTTTAAAAGTCACATTAGCACTCCACACCTGCATTATTACATAAAGATTATTTTCCTATCAACTAACACCACAAACCCTGTGGTGATACGTTGACCATTTTTTGTCAGTGTCTTCAACAAGCTATGAAATATCTCAATAGGCTTTAATACATCGGTCCCTGACTACATTTTGCTACAGCTCTGAAAATATGAACGGTTTCAGACCAGCTTGTCCTTGCAATGTACATAACGAGCGTTACCCTGTGCCTGTACTCATTTGAACGCAGGCGATAAATACATCACAATTTGCAATTGGAACATCCTAAGAGGTTATGGTCTCAAATTTACACTCGGAAAGCTCTCCATACCATAGTAAGAGTCTCGACAAATTGCGCAAAATACCCGAAATGGAAATCAGGAGTCTCATGGGTGAACAAGTCTTCAACGACCTACTTTCACACATAAAGGGAATTAATTACCAACTGGTCCCCGGCAGTTTTCGAGAGGGAACTAATAAACTATTTAAGTCGGTTCTTGATCAGCAGGCTGTCGTTACGTTGAACTGCATGCGAAAGCAGTAACAGCCTAGACCGCAACAAGGTCTGGTCTAGGACCGGGCTGCGGGGGCGTTGACCCCAGAAAGCATCTTTCAGGTATCCTTCATTTACCCTCCCGCTTATGTAATTTGGTTATTGCCGATTGACTATATGTAAATCTACGATAATTTGTTTAACATCAAATAATTATTCATTGTTGTCGGTTTAGGCTGTTCAGAAATACACACATGAAAAAGATATAGAAATCTATTTTGAAGAATAGTTACCGGAAATGTGTCTGGGCATCCTGGGAATCCTTTTCATTTTATTTTTTAGTCAATCTTCATGAGCAACCTGGCTGTTTCTGCAGTGCATTAAAAAAAATACATCAGTAAGATATTGTGCCTAAGATTCGAAGATAAGCTGGTTAAAAGTGAAGGGAATCCGGAAGCAAGCCAACTAGGCTTAGGCCAATCACTTATCCTACCATTTAAAAAAAAATAATAATAATCGTTCACAGGGAAGCCAATTAGAGATGTGATCTTATAGTTTGCCGTCGATGAGGCTATTTTATTTTGCACGTTATTTCCAGATGAATGGTTCAGAGAACCGACAAGTTGATAAATTAGACACATGTGCAACACTTGGGTGTCATTAATGAGGAAACGTTTCGCCATGCAGTGGCTTCATCAGTCCATACAATGGATGATGGTGAAGAACAGGAGAGGTTTGAGGTAATCAGTCCCTCAGCCTTGAGTCGATGTAATCAATCCATCATTAAAGATACCAAAGTGTTGCACATGTGTCTAATTTATCACCGTATTTCCATGCTGTGGAGAGAGCGTAGGCCGTAGGGATAAAGGAAAAGAACAGAAACTAGGCCCTAGAAGAAGTACATTTGTGTATATATATTATTTCAAATATGTTGTTCTGTAACATGCAAATATACGGTGCTTGCTCAAAATTTCCGGGATTTTATTTTCAATGGTAAGTGTTCTTCACAAAGCGAAGAATAAAGTACATCTGTCCGGCGGCACATTTTGTCCGGCGGCACATTTTGTCCGGCGGCACATTTTGTCCGGCGGCACATCTCGTGCTGCCACAACTCAGTAGTGTCTCAGTGAAATGTTACATTAAACACTATCAGCACGAGAGGAGTAAATTTTAGGATGTTTCTGCTTAGTAATCTTCTGGATTTTAAATGAGGTATGAAACTTAGCTTTTGTAGGCTAGCGGATGTTAAACCGTTTTACAAGTAATAGTCTGACAAAGACCTTGCGAGGAGGGACTTGTTTCCTTAAGGCAAAACAGTTGCTGCTGCTGCTGTTGTAACTGCTGCTGTAACTGCTGTTGCTCTTACCACTATTGCCGCTGCTGCTCTAACTGTTACTGCTGTTGTAACTGCTGCTGTAACTGCTGTTGCTCTTACCACTATTGCCGCTGCTGCTCTAACTGTTACTGCTGTTGTAACTGCTGTTGGTGTAACTGCTGGTGCTGTAGTTACTATT
>NC_091307.1:1750806-1808306 GCF_038502225.1 Cherax quadricarinatus
GAGACGGCGAAGAGTGTTTCCAACCGCAATGGGTCTGATTCCCCCATCCCTCTTCTTCAAAGCACATAGTGAGGCTATAAAATATATATATATATATATATATATATATATATATATATATATATATATATATATATATATATATATATATATATATATATATATATATATATATGTATATATATATATATATATATATATATATATATATATATATATATATATATATATATATATATATATATATATATATATATATTATATATTATATGTGTGTGTGTGTGTATCATAAGAGTGTTATCTTAATATTCAAGACAGCCCGAGTGAAAGGTAATAGATTTCCAAGAACCTTCGTAATCCCATATTCTCATTCCTAAAGAATAGTTAAAGCAATGATCTAGTGTGTCTGATGTAGCAGAGAAACACCAGAATCGCTGTCACTTCAAGTATACGTTGAGAGCGGTGATATCGCATTCAGGGAGAATGTTCCAGTACAACTACTGATGCACATTTCCAGTTTTCTCAAACCTGTCAAGAGCGACATCAAGTGTATGAAATATTGCAAGGAGAAATTTGCTTACAGTGCTTATTTTATTTCATTTACGACTGAATATTATTTATAATGTTCTTTATTAACCACGTTATTTACTACACCTTATCGGCATTTACATGCCATGTCAGTTGCACTTTGTCTTACACTGCAGTATATCGTATTATCCCTAAACACCGTGACATCTGCGCGACCTTGAAAAAATGAAAATACGAGTCAACTTAGCGTTTAATTCTAGGATAAGCAAAAGACTACATCTCTGTGGACAGATTAAAACATATCTTTACAGTCATATTTTAGCAAAAATATAACTATTAGAATGGATACACAGCGGTGTATCCAATTTTTGAGCAAAAATATATACACACTGTGCTGCTACCCTATTCAATATCATAGTTACATGGTGGGAACAAAGGCTAAATGTATATCCTTGTCATAATGTATCACACAGAATGGGGCTCATGCTACTGTTAACATCCGTTAGCCTGAGCTGGGACATTTTTGTAAGTCAATGAAGATCTCTCCAAGTATTCCATTAAGGGACCATCAACTTAAAAGAAAACTCAGAGATCTATTATGTGATGAGTAAGGAATTGTACAAGACTGAAGTAACTTCACACAAGTGAAAATGGTGGGTTAATTACCGTATAATTCCTCCCTCATATTATTCCACCCGGTAAATGAGCATTTTATGGACCGTGTAAGAGACAGCATTCACTGGAAAGTTTCTTAAAGCCCTTTCTGTGTGTGTGTGTGTGTGTGTGTGTGTGTGTGTGTGTGTGTGTGTGTGTGTGTGTGTGTGTGTGTGTGTGTGTGTGTGTGTGCGAGCGCGCGTATATGAATGCATGCATGCGTGGTTTTTAATCAAGACATTCTCTAAGTGTGTCTGAAGAAGGAGCATGAGACGTAATGAAACATGGCGAGGGAGATTTATAAAATAGAAAATTGTATAAACGGATAAGTTCTTCTAGAAGGGGAGGATAGAGGCAGGTAATTTTTTTTTTATACAAATCAGTTTTACAGGCTAAGAGCTGTTATCATACCTCAGCTCATATCAGGGGTGTCCCATAGCTCGGTTGCTAGCGCACTCACCTCACACACTGATGTCCGGGTGTTGATCCCCGGTACGGGTGGAAACATTAGGACGTGTTTCCTTAAGGCATGTTTACCTGTCAATAAAACAGGTCCCTGGGTATTAGTCGACTGGTGTGGGTCGCATCCTGGGGACAAAATTGATCTGATTTGCCCTAAATGTGATTGAGGTGTATAAATGGAAAACGGGAATAAATAAATGAGATGTAAATAGCGTGCTAAAAATATCTACCCAAGACAGGACTTGCAGCAATGGTTTTAAGTTGCAAAAAAATCAGATTCTGGAAGGATGTAGGAAAGCACTGGTTTGGTAATTGAGTTGTGGATGAGTGGAACAAACTCCCGAGTACCGTCATAGAAGCTAAAACGTTATGTAGTTTCAAAAATAGGTTAGATAAATACATGAGTGGGTGTGAGTGGGTGTAATTTGGACCTTACTAGCTTGTGCTACTAGGTCAGATGCCATACTCCTGCCTTAAGTGAATGTGACCTGACCTGACTAGGTTGGGGCATTGGCTTGGGCTGGTGGGGGACTTGGACCTGCCTCGCATGGGCCAGTAGGCCTGCTGCAGTGTTCCTTCGTATGTTCTTAACAAGGGGCTTTTTATATAGTATTATGCCGTTGATGTCACGTACGTCTGTATACCGTGTAATAAAAATTATTATTGTTATGAAGCCTAGCTGTACCTAAGGTATACTACCACACCCGAGGATGCGGCCCACACCAGTCAACCAGCACTCAGGTACCTACTTTCTTCTAGGTAAACGTGGGCAGTAGGTCTAAGGAAACATCCCCAATATTTCTACCTATGCCTGGGATTGAACTACTGACACTCAGTATGTGAGTCGAGTGCTTTGCCAATCGAGCCGCGGGTATTGCAGGAAGGTTATGGTAGATGGAAGGAGTGTGTGCGGGGGTTGAATAAAAATGGAATATACTGTGTTGACGGAGGTGGTGAAGGACAGAGGAAGAAGGTTTGGGGGTGAGGAGAGGGGGGGGGGTTGAATGAGAGGGTGTCTGGAGGTGGGGTGGAAGTGTCGTGACCCCACCTCAACGTGGCTGGCATGACGGAAGACGAGGTCTGGGGTGAGCTGCAGGTTACCCACCACACCACCCCTGCAGCCACCACAGTTACCACTGCCACTACCACCACTACTAGCATCGTCATATCACACCATAGCCATCTCTACCCCATGCTACCGCTATCATCACCGCCTCTACTTCTATCATCATTATCACCACTGCGTCTACCTCCATCACCATTATTACCACCGCCTCTACCTCCATCACCATTATTAACACCGCCTCTACCTCCATCACCATCATTAACACCGCCTCTACCTCCATCACCATTATTAACACCGCCTCTACCTCCATCACAATTATCACCACCGCCTCTACTTTCATCACCACTATCACTACAGTCACCTGTAAGTCATCGGTAGGACATAACGACCTAGGGTTGAAATCCTGAACGGGCCCAAGCGACCAGACAGTGAATAGGCACCTAGGAATTAGCAGATGTTGTGGTTTGCATCTTAGGAAAGGAATCCCAATAGAAACAAGAAATAAAATTAGGCTTTTGGCCTTCGTTTGGTGAGTTTTTTTTTTTTTTACAATCTTTGCGATTTCTCGAGTGATTCTAACACTAAATATATTTTGAACCGTTGACCGCCTATATCCGTCAAATAGCTTTGTATTAAAACACCAGGAAACTAAACATTATAATTTCTACCATATTTTTCCTCCCACTGTTAGCCAGAATTCTCACGATTCTGCATTACCTTGCAATTGTGGAAGGTTTAAGCGGCTTTGCTTAACAAATAGACTCATTCCCTTTCTTTCTCCTCTTCATTATTATTGCCTAAATAAGAGGGAGGGGGGGTACTTCCCATTTTTTGTTAGAATTTTATTGGTTTGTCTCCCTATGACTTGCAGTTTGTTGTTTGAACTATAATTAATGGGCTGATACTGTTGACACAACTATTTGCACTTCTGACGCAGCTGCGATAATGCTGACGCAACTGCTGATTCCTACATAGTGACTTATGGCCTCTGACTTGGACTGACTTTTGGATATGTCTTGGCCTGCTGCTGTACATGGGCTTAACCCGCTGCCGCTGACGACTCCGCTGTATGATTTATTGTCTCTGGCTTGGTTTGAATTCTGGATATGGTTTGGACTATGCCTATTTTTTTTCTTTCCTCGCATCGTAGTTGTGTTCTTTGTAATGTGATGGTTGCGGTAGTCGCAGTGGGTTAGTGATTATTTTTATTTGTTCGTGCCAGAGGTTTTATGTTTTCGCTACATTTTATTCTTCCACTGTCATTACAGTTCTCCCAATCCCACTCACCACAACCCTCTAATAATCGCCATAACCCTTCCACTACTACTACAAAACTTCTCATCCCACTGACACCACAATCCTTTCCCTTCCACATTCACCACAACCTGCCCTCCCTCTTACCTACCACAACCACACAGTTATGCCTCCAGGTGAAGTTCAGCTTGTCAGTCTTGAGTGTTGTTTTGTTGGCTGCCTCGTTCATCACACCACCTCCAGCCACCAGCCACACCCCAACTCTTCCCTCCTGGGTCCAATTTTTTTTTCCCTCCGTGTGTTCGGGAGTGGTCGCATTTGTTGTTCGGTCAAGGTGTTCAAATTTGGCCTCCCTGGGTGGAGTAGTTGCATGTGTTTCTTGCTAACTGATCGATATCGATGGGCGTCAGCTACGCTTAATTCTTCTGATGCGTTCTGGTGTTTTTCTAAATGTGAATTCTTTGGTAAAAAAATACTTTGGTGTGTTAGGTGGTGATTTAGGAAAAGGGGTTTGCATATAGATGATGGTGGAAAGGGGGTATTAGGAGGAGTTTGAGTTTCTTAAGTGGTTTGGAAGGCATGCTTCGTTACCCAGGTAATTGTAACATGTCTATTTAAAAATAAATAATTAGTGTGGGTGTGTAAAGTTGCAACTTTTGCAGACGTCTATGAAACTTAAAATTTACTACTGTTCGCCTATAAATCTAACAGAATCTGGTGTGTACACCAGCATACCCTCAAAGGACGTAGCATGTACACAGGTCCCCACAGAACCGTGTGTGTTCGCTAATCTACCTCCACAGAACTTCGTGTGTTCACTAATCTACCTCCACAGAACCTTGCGTGTTCACTAATCTACCTCCACAGAACCTTGCGTGTTCACTAATCTACCTCCACAGAACCTTGCGTGTTCACTAATCTACCTCCACAGAACCTTGCGTGTTCACTAATCTACCTCCACAGAACCTTGCGTGTTCACTAATCTACCTCAACAGAACCTTGCGTGTTCACTAATCTACCTCCACAGAACCTTGCATGTTCACTAATCTACCTCCACAGAACCTTGCATGTTCACTAATCTACCTCCACAGAACCTTGCGTGTTCACTAATCTACCTCCACAGAACCTTGCGTGTTCACTAATCTACCTCCACAGAGCCTTGTGTGTTCACTCATCTAGTCCCACAGAACCCTGTTTGCTTATTAATATACCCCCCAACAGAACCTTGTGTACACAAATATATGGAACCCAAATGGAGTCTCTTCATAGTCCAATACATTAATAAGTTTGAGAAAGCTGGGACATTAACCAGTCGTTTAGTTCTGGAGTTCAGCCACGAGACATGAACAAGTATAAGAGAATTTAACATCCCGAAAATGAATGGAAAACTTAGGGAAAAAAATCAATCACAAACTATACTTGGCAGAGTAGACAGATAAATTAATACTAAAACTAAAACGTGCCAAAACTAACCTAGACGATGGGACACAAATTGAAATACTGTAGAAAGGAAATAACTATTTTCAGTACAAAGGATTGTGTTACACCAGTACCGACAGTCTGTGGAAAAGGACACTTGGGTACAGATCATATTTGTTAAATGTATTGCACTGTACCTAAGCGTGTTTTTTCATAGTTTTTTTTTCAGAGTAAGGGTAGTAGAGTAAATGTTTTCAAAAAGTAGAGAAATTTACATAGTGGATAATATGAAAATTCTCTGGTAGTCAGGAAAAACGTACATTAATCGATCAGTAACACAGGCGTGATCAGTGTGCCAAAGTTCATTCTGGGTAAGCGTTAGTGCTTGCGCACACACACACACACACACACACACACACACACACACACACACACACACACACACACACACACACACACACACACACACACACACACACACACACAGTTTATAATAAAGCAACAGAAGTAAGACACAGTTCCTCACGAGAGATTAGTGCAGAATCTAGAGGATCAGGCGCAATTCTCAGGGAAGGGCAAAGAAGACCGCAGACAGAGAATGGTAGTCAGGAAAAACGTACATTAATCGATCAGTAACACAGGCGTGATCAGTGTGCCAAACGTTCATTCTGGGTAAGTGTTGGTGCTTTGCGCGCGCGCCTACGAAGGAAGGTTAAGGGAAATCGGCCTGATGACACACACATGATAACGACATACAAAATACTTCGTGGAATAGACAAGGTAGACAGAGACAGGATGTTCCAGATAGGGAACACAGAAACAAGGGGTCACACTTGGAAGTTAAAGACTCAGATGAGTCAAAGGGATGTTAGGAAATATTTCTTAAGTCATAGAGTAGTCAGGAAGTGGAATAGTCTAGCAAGTGAGGTAGTGGTGGAAGGAACCATACATAGTTTTAAGATGAGGTATGATAAAGCTCATGGAGCAGGGAGAGAGAGGACCTAGTAGCGTTCATTGAAGAGGCTGTTTCAGTAGCTGAGTCTCGACACACACACACACACACACACACACGGAAGCTCACAAGGAACGACCAGGATGTGAAGAGCTCAGCTCAAGATTCAGGGAGGTATTTACAGTGGAGACGGAAAGGCTCCCAGCAAACAGAGGTGGTAGGGTGTACACAACCGAGGAGGAGGTGAAGAAGCTGCTAGGGATATCTCAAAGGCGGTGGGCCTAGATAATATCTCTCCTTGGGTCATGAGGGAGGGAGCAGAGGTACTGTGTGTACCACTAATAACAATCTTCAATAAATCTTTCGAAACAGGACAACTGCCTGAGGTGTGGAAGTGTCGTTCAACGTGTGTCCGGTCAGAGTGGGTGCACGTCTCGAGTAGGGTTCCACAAGGGTTAGCCCTAAGTCCGGTGCTGTTTTTTTTGTTTATGTGAATAACATGAATGGAGGAATAGTCAGAGGTGTCCCTGTTTGCAGACGATGTGAAGCTAATGAGGAGAATACAAGCAGACGAGGATCAAGTAAGCCTACAAAAGGATCTGGAAAGGCTGCAAGCCTGGTCTTACAAATGGCTTGTGGAATTTAACTCCAGCAAGTGCAAAGTTATGAAGCTTGGGGAAGGACAAAGAAGACCGCAGACAGAGTACAGTGTAGGAGGTCAGAGGCTGCAAAAGTCACTCAAGGAAAAGGATCTTGTGGTGAACATATCGAACACATCTCCTGAGGCACACATCAACCAAATAATTACTGCAGCATATGGGTGCCTGGCTAACCTGAGAATAGAATTTCGACGTTAAAGTAAGGAGTCATTCACGACACTGTACACCGTGTATGTCAGATCCATATTGGAATAAGCAGCACAAGTAAAAAACCCACACCTGGTCAAATACATCGAGAAATTAGAGAAAGTACAAAGGTTCGTGACAAGACTAGTCCCGGAGCTAAGGGTTACATCCTACTAGGAAAGGTTGATGGAACTCAACCTGACAACACTGGAAGACAGGAGGTATAGGGGAGACATGATAACATATAAAATACTACGAGGAATTGACAGAGTGGATAAGGACAATGTTTCAGAGTTGAGACACAGCAACAAGGGGTCACAAATGGAAGTTGAAAACTCAGAAGAGCCACAGGGAAGTTAGTATTTCTTCAGCCATAGAGTTGTCAGGAAGTGGGCTAGTCTGGAGAGTGATGTAGTGAAGGCAGGATCCATACATAGCTTTAAGAAGAGGTATGACAAAACTCATGGAACATGGAGAGAGTGGACCTAGTAGCGACCAGTGAAGAGGTGGGTTCAGGAGCTATGAATCGACCCCTGCAACCACAATTGAGTACACAGACACTTCTAACAAATTCCCCCAACACACTCACGCCTCTAACCCCCCCTACACACACACACCTCTAACAACCCCCCCCCACACGCGCAAACGTGTGACCTGCAGGTTAATTACATCAGGAATCTGCAGGTTTGTTTCACCTCGCACATTAACCTTTCTGTAGGGAGCAATGTCTCAGTGCGGAAGATGGCAATAGCCCCTCGGAAAATTAACACATGACAAAAATAAATGATGAAGGACAGCTTTCGGGCATTTTTTGAATGTTCTTCCTGAGGAAAATAAATCAGAGATGTATTTTGGAACCAGTGATGTATTGAGCATCAGATACATCTCAGAATTAAAAATTAAAATAACAGGTTACTCGGAGGGAAAGGAAGGGGGAAATCATTTTAAAATATTGTGTCACTGTGGAGAGTCCTGGAGTGTGTAATTATTTACAGTATTTGTTATTGTTTGTAGCTACAGAGCCATGATCGTGGCGTAAGTGAATGTGACCTGACCTGACTAGGTTAAGACATTGGCTTAAGCCAGTGGGAGAATTGGACCTACCTCGAATGGGCCAGTAGGCCTGTTGCAATGTTCCTTATTTCTTATGTTCTAATTACTCTGTTCATCTGTATGTGTGCTAGTTACCAATTGTCATAGGCGTTTATCGATAGACACTTGGCCTATTGTTAGTAGTGTGCATGTGGATGAAGCTGCTGCTGCTGCTGCTGCTGCAGCTACTAGTTACTTTCTCACGACACTGTGCGTTATGGGGCGAGGAACCCCTGACCTCTTGCTTCTGTCTCTCCACCTTGACAACCCTCACTTGAACTCACCCTCACCCACCCCGCCCCTCTCACAACCCTCACTCACCCCTGTGCCCTCGCTCCTCCCCCCTCTCTCACTCCTCCCACCACCCTCACTCCTACAACCCTCACTCCTTCCAACACCCCCACTCCACTCAGTGCCCTTACTCCTCCCAGTGCCCTCACTCCTCCCACTGCCCTTACTCCTCCCACCACGCTCACCCAACATGGAGTCTATCTGCAAAGTGTTCCGCGGCCCGGTCCTAGACCAGGCCTCCCGGTGGATACCCTGATCAATCAGGCTGTTGGTGCTTGCTGTACATCCGGAAAGTTGTCCTTCTACAACTTTCCGGATGTAGATAATGATGTAGAAAATATAGCAAAAAATGTTGTAGCAGAAACAATCCCTGGAGGTAGCGCAGATGAAAGGTCACACACGCACATGAGCTACTAAATCTCTGCGATAAACACACCCTAAGTCAGCAAATAGTGGAGCCAACAAGACTGGCAAACATACTTGACCTTATCTTTACAAATAATGAGGATCTGGTAAGAAACATAATATCAAAAACGACTAATTCCGATCACAATCTAATCGAACTTCAGACTTACATGCACAAGGGTCCTGATCAGCAAAATGCATGTACCTGTGAAGGTGTCTTCACAAAATATATCAACAACAAGAATATCAACTGGGACCAGGTGAACTATGTCTTAAATGAAACAAGTTGGGAATATATCTTAAATAACATGGATCCAAACCAGTGCCTTGAAAGGATCAACTTCCTGGCAGCTGAAGTATGTTCAAAGCATATTCCCCAAAGAAAGAAGAGAAGAAGTAAACTGGTGAGAGAAAGACGCTCCCTCTACAGAAGACGACGAAGAATCACTGAGCTCCTCAAGAACGCTAGACTATCTGATACACGGAAGGAAGCACTGACCAGGGAACTGGAAAGTATCGAACTTAAGGTAAAGGACCCAGGAGAGACAGGAGCTGCTAAAAGCGATTAGCGAAATTGAAAGAAATTCGAAATATTTCTTTTCTTATGCCAAAAACGTGGCAAATACCACATCTAGTAACGGGCTCTTGCTCAGGCAAGATGGGACTCACACAGATGACAACAAAGAAATAAAAGATACTGAAATCCCAGTATGACTCTGTGTTTAGCGAACAACTAACCAGTCTAAAGACTGAAGATCGATATGATTTTTTCGTGAATGAACCTCAAAACTCGATCAACATATTCCAGATTTCCGACATTACCTTAACTCCGGTTGACACTGAGAAAGCCATTGACAACATGCCCATGCACTCAACCCCAGGCCCAGACTCGTGGAACTCTGTGTTCGTTAAGAACTGCAAAAAACCCTTTTGGCGTGTCCTAAGTATACCACAGAGAAGGAGCTTAGACATGGGTGAAATTCCAGTCACTAAAAACAACGGATATAGCCCCACTCCATAAAGGTGGCAGCTTAGAACTATAGACCAATAGCTCTAACGTCCCACATAAAAAAAAATCTGAAAGATTGCTAAGAAGCGCGAGTGCAAACCACTTGGATTCCCAAACTCTGCACAATCCATGGCAACATGGGTTCAGAGCAGATCGCTCCTGCCTCTCGCAACTACTGGATCACTATTATATGACTGGATACACTGGAACAAAAAACAGAATACACAGACTTTGCAAAAGCCTTTGACAAGTGCGATCATGGCGTAATAGCGCACAAAATACGTGCCAAGGAATAACTGGCAAAGTGGGGAGAAGGATCTTTAACTTCCTAACCAATCGAACACAAAGAGTAATGGTAAAGAGTTAAATCGAAAGCTGCGTTAGTGAAAAGCTCTGTTCTACAAGGCTCAGTACTCGCCCCCCTCCTGCAACTCATCCTCATATCTGACATAGACAGAGATGTAATCCACAGCACAGTGTCATCCTTTTCAGACGATCTAGTATCTGCACGAGGCTGTCATCTATAGAGGACACGGTTAGCTTCCAGGAAGACATAAACCAAGTTTTCCAGTGGGCAACGGAAAGCAATATAATGATCAATGAAGACAAATTCCAACTACTCCGTTATGGAAAACTGGAGGAGATAATTAGAACAGAGTATACTACAAACTCTGATCATACAGCAGAGCGAGAAAATAATGTCAGGGACCTGGGTATATGTTAGGTATATGGATAGGGCATTCTGCTTGAAGGACAGGAGTAGGAGACAGAGAGTTTGCTTTCCTGGGGCTGGGATGGAGGATATTGTTAGCCATCTGGATGACATCATGAGAGGTAATGGGAGCAATCCTATTATCTGTCTCAGTGCTGGAGGCAACGATGTTGGCAGACGTAGGAGTGAGGACCTGATTAGCAGGTATAGGTCAGCAATAGAAATAATTAGAAGTAAGGGTGGGAACCCTCTCATATGTGGTATTTTGCCAAGGAGGGGAGTTGGAAATGAATGGTTGTCCAGGGCAATTGGTGTCAATTGCTGGCTGGACAAATACTGTAAGGAAAATGCGGTAACATTCATCGACAACTGGGACCTCTTCTATGGCAGAAATGACATGTATGCCAGGGATGGGGTTCACTTATCTAGGTGTGGGGTGGGAGCACTGGCAACTGCAGTGGAGGGAGCAGTTAGGACTTTAAACTAGGAATAGTTAGTGGTATGGGTTTTGGCAGGAAAACAGTGAAGTCCCAGTGTAGTAATATTACGAGTTCTAGGGGAACTAGTAATAATAAGAACGAGATAGATATTGAAAAGCCAGGGACCTTGGGTGATAAGGACAGTAATAGGTTTAGTAGCAAAATAGAAATGAGCAGGAAGGGTAAAGAGAAAGGAGAGTCTTTCAATGTTTATTATGTTAATTGCCGTAGTGCTAGGAATAAGATGGACGAGTTGAGATTAGTTGCTAGTGTAGGTAACATTGATGTATTTGCCTTAACTGAGACGTGGTTTAAATTCACAAAGTCGGGACATGCCTGCGGAATGTCGTATTCAGGGTTTTAAATTGTTCCAAGAAGATAGAAGTATCGGGAAGGGGGGTGGGGTGGCATTGTATGTCCGAGATCGCTTGAACTGTTGCATAAAAATGGGTATTAAGTCTGAAGTAACACATACAGAGTCTGTTTGGATAGAATTTTCAGAGGGGCATGAAAAACTGATTTTAGGAGTGATATACCGTCCCCCAAACTTAGATAGGGACCAAGGGAAACTACTATGGGAGGAAATTGTTAAGGCCACAAGGCACGATAATGTAGTAATTCTAGGAGACTTTAACTTTAGTCATGTTGATTGGAATTTCTTGACTGGGAATTTAGAATCATACGACTTCTTAGAAGTATTTCAGGATTGTTTTTTGAAGCAGTTTGTGACAGAACCTACAAGGGGAAATAACCTACTTGACTTAGTTATGGCAAACAATGAATCCCTTGTTAATAATTTAGAAATTTCAGAGGAACTGGGTGCTAGCGACCACAAATCAATTACATTTAGCATTGAATGGAAGTACGATAGTAGCGATAACTCAGTAACAGTCCCAGATTTTCGCTTAGCAGATTACGATGGGCTTAGAGAACACTTATCATCTTTTGACTGGGGTAACGAAGTGAGATATCAATATGACAGTTTTCTGAACACTATACATGCTGCTCAAAGAGTGTTTATCCCATATAAAGAAATTTGATCAAATAGAAATGAACCAAAATGGATGAATAATAGGCTCAAATATCTACTAGGGCATAAGAAAGGAATTTATAGGCGTATCAAAAGAGGCGAGGGTCATCTTATGAATCAGTATATTGACATTAAGAGGGACATTAAAAAGGGGGTAAGAAAAGCTAAAAGGGACTATGAAATTAAAGTTGCTAGGGATTCTAAAACTAACCCAAAAAGTTTTTTCCAGGTCTATAGAACAAAAGTTAGAGATAAGATAGGTCCCCTTAAAAATAACTATGGGCACCTTACTGACAAAGAGAATGAAATGTGCTCGATTTTTAATAATTATTTTCTCTCAGTTTTTACACAGGAAGACACTAACAATATTCCAGTAATTAATTTTTATAGTGGGCTAGAAAAAGATAAATTATGTAACATCACAGTCACTAGTGAAATGGTTGTGAAGCAGATAGACAGACTGAAGCTTCTTCAGTCGAGTACAGAAAAGTTGATAGAAGCAGAAGATACTTGAAGACGATGTAATCAGTCCATCACCCTTAAAGTTTTGAGGTGGTCAGTCCCTCAGTCTGGAGAAGAGCATTGTTCCATAGTATGAAACAATATGGAGATGAAGTGACAGGATGGAGCCTTATATAGCGCCAAGAGGTGAGACGTAGGTCACTAGAAAAGGTAAGAGCTCAGATGTTGGGAGGTCAGGTCCCTCTCAAATCCAGCCGTTCTCACTAGTGGAGGTTGTCGAAGTTGATTGCAGGTCTGTACCAAGATACCCTTGTGTTGCAGTGTCTGACAGATTGAACATTAAAATGGTATAAAATACCGACAGGTTGTTAGGTAAGACACATATGCAACAGTTAGGTATCTTTATTTCGAAACGTTTCGCCTACACAGTAGGCTTCTTCAGTCGAGTACAGAAAAGTTGATAGAAGCAGAAGATACTTGAAGACGATGTAATCAGTCCATCACCCTTAAAGTTTTGAGGTGGTCAGTCCCTCAGTCTGGAGAAGAGCATTGTTCCATAGTATGAAACAATACCATTTTAATGTTCAATCTGTCAGACACTGCAACACAAGGGTATCTTGGTACAAACCTGCAATCAACTTCGACAACCTCCACTAGTAAGAACGGCTGGATTTGAGAGGGACCTGACCTCCCAACATCTGAGCTCTTACCTCTCCTAGTGACCTACGTCTCACCTCTTGGCGCTATATAAGGCTCCATCCTGTCACTTCATCTCCATAATGTTTCATACTATGGAACAATGCTCTTCTCCAGACTGAGGGACTGACCACCTCAAAACTTTAAGGGTGATGGACTGATTACATCGTCTTCAAGTATCTTCTGCTTCTATCAACTTTTCTGTACTCGACTGAAGAAGCCTACTGTGTAGGCGAAACGTTTCGAAATAAAGATACCTAACTGTTGCATATGTGTCTTACCTAACAACCTGTCGGTATTTTATACCATTTTAATGTTCAATCTGTCAGACACTGCAACACAAGGGTATCTTGGTACAGACCTGCAATCAACTTCGACAACCTCCACTAGTGAGAACGGCTGGATTTGAGAGGGACCTGACCTCCCAACATCTGAACTCTTACCTCTTCTAGTGACCTACGTCTCACCTCTTGGCGCTATATAAGGCTCCATCCTGTCACTTCATCTCCATATTGTTTCATACTATGGAACAATGCTCTTCTCCAGACTGAGGGACTGACCACCTCAAAACTTTAAGGGTGATGGACTGATTACATCGTCTTCAAGTATCTTCTGCTTCTATCAACTTTTCTGTACTCGACTGAAGAAGCCTACTGTGTAGGCGAAACGTTTCGAAATAAAGATACCTAACTGTTGCATATGTGTCTTACCTAACAACCTGTCGGTATTTTATACCATTTTAATGTTCAGGGAGTGAAGAGGGAGGGAAGGAAGGAAAGGGCTGGATGAAGGTAGGCAGTTCAGTAGATAGGAAGCAAAGTAGCAACATAGGGAGGGACGGAAGAAAAGGAGGCATGCCAACTAATCAGTAAAGGAGGAAGAAATAAAGGAAGATACGTAGATGGGATATAAAGAGGGCAGGAATGAAGGAAGAAACGGTAGCACTGTACGGAGACACATTGCTGCAAACAAAGACAAACGGGAATTTTTTTTATTTCTTTTATGATTTATGATATACAAATAGCCCTCACTTTATACGCAAAACATTAAATGAAGTTTTGGTTCGCCACGAACCATTATAAAGTCACCACTGAGGCGAGTTGTGAATTGTTGCAGCCACAAACAGTATTGTGACTTTCATGAATCAAGATTGCTGCCAGCTGGATCTCAAGTTAGTGTATAACTTCCAGCAGGTTAAGTCTACACTCGTCCTACGAGAAAGAGCTTAGACAGTTTCGAGATCCGAGGGAGCATTTAATAGTGTTGTAGAATCCAGGGAATGAGCCACCTGGAGCGTTACTGGAACTGGGCTTGTAGAGTAAATGTCGTAGTCGACAACGGCTGCATTGTCACGAAGGAGGGTAGGGTAACTGTGTTCAAACCAGGGGAGAGAGAGAGAGAGAGAGAGAGAGGGATAATAGAGAGGGGACACACACACACACACACACACACACAACACACACACACACACACATGATAAAGCTCATGGAGCAGGGAGAGAGTGACTTTATATCGACGACTGAAGAGGCGGGGCCAGGAGCAATGACTCGACCCCTGCAACCACATGTAGGTGAGTGCATATAGGTAAGTAAACACACACACACACACACACACACACTAACCTAGCCACAAAGAGACTCTGAGCCTGAATCCAGGACATGCTGGCTCAGTTTTGGGAGTTTCTTTACTCTTAGCACACCCCTGTGCACTCAGCATTAAATGGGGGGACCTGCATGTAAATAGATTACTGGGTGGTGGTCCCGAGACGCACCAGGGCTTTAACAGGATCTGAGGTAGAAAATAGTTTCTATCCTGCAAAAATTAGTGATTTGTTGTGTATTATTTGCACCAACACTACATCACCAGCATCGTACTTATTATCACCAGTATCACCACGACCTCCCTACAGTCTCACCACCTAGCACTCAACACCGCATGTTATTACTACCATCCTTCAAGAACCACCACACCTACCACAATCAGCATCTACTACCCCTTAGCATCTACCACAGCCTACTACCACCCCCTGAACATCAACCACCATCTATTACATCCCCTGAACATCAACCACCATCTATTACATCCCCTGAACATCAACCACCACTTACCACCACCCCTAAACATCAACCACAACTTACCACCTCTCCTGAACATCAACCGCCACTTACCACCTCTCCTGAACATCAACCACGATCTTACCACCCCTGAACATCAACCACCATCTTACCACCCCTGAACATCAACCACCATCTATTACCACCCCTGAACATCAACCACCATCTATTACCACCCCTGAACATCAACCACCATCTATTACCACCCCTGAACATCAACCACCATCTAGTACCACCCCTGAACATCAACCACCATCTATTACCACCCCTGAACATCAACCACCATCTATTACCACCCCTGAACATCAACCACCATCTATTACCACCCCTGAACATCAACCACCATCTAGTACCACCCCTGAACATCAACCACCATTTATTACCACCCCTGAACATCAACCACAATCTATTACCACACCTGAACATCAACCATAATCTATTACCACCCCTGAACATCAACCACAATCTATTACCACACCTGAACATCAACCACCATTTATTACCACCCCTGAACATCAACCACAATCTATTACCACACCTGAACATCAACCATAATCTATTACCACCCCTGAACATCAACCACAATATATTACCACCCCTTAACATCAACCACCACCTACTGTGACCCCTGAACATCAACCACCATCTATTACCACCCCTGAACATCAACCATCATCTATTACCACCCCTGAACATCGACCACCATTTATTACCACCCCTGAACATCAACCACACTCTATTACCACCCCTGAACATCAACCACAATATATTACCACCCTTGAACATCAACCACCACCTACTGTGACCCCTGAACATCAACCACCACTTACTACCACCCCTCAGCATCTACCACAACTTACTACCACTCAACATCAACCACCACCTTGTACCACTTCTCAGCAGCAACCACCACTTCGTCAACATCTACCACCACCTCCTACTGCCTCTTCAACATCTACCGCTACCCACCACCACCACGCAGCATCTACCACCACCTACTACCCCTTCAACAACTACCCTCCCATCCTCAACATATACCACTACCTACCAACCTCTACTACTATCTTTTACTACCCTTCAACATCTACCACCACTTCCTCTCTCCCCTCACTCTATCACCACCATCCACCACAACAATCCCAGCAGTAAAAAGCACAGCAAATCAAAACATGGTGTTGGCTCTACAGAGTATGAGCGAGACGCTGTGTCGGCTGGTGACACTCTTGCCCAGGAAAAAGGAAGTGTAAACTTTTGTAAATCAACTTACAAATGCTTCAAACCGACGAACGCTGAGTCAGCCAGGAGGGAATAGAGTTTTCCCGAAATTTACAGAGAAAATTGAATGGACAAGAGCTCCAACATTTTTATTTTATATGTATATGTATACATATATATATATATATATATATATATATATATATATATATATATATATATATATATATATATATATATATATATATATATATATATATATATATATATATATATATATATATATATATATATATATATATATAATCACACACACAGAATACCTGTAAGAAACCGAAAAATCTGAGCACCTTCATGTGCTTACACGTGTTCAGAAGAATAGATGAAGCAAGACAAGTGCTTTTATATGTCAAACACTGAAGTGACACCTCACTTAGAGAAGGTGATTTTTTACACGTTGAGGTGCTACCTCACTCAGCAAGGCAACACTTCAGAAAGTGAGGTGCTACCTTATCATGTGGGGTTCGAACACGTGGATAGGGTAAAGAAATACTCACGTAGGCTGGTAGTACGTATAATTACGGATAGTGTGTGGAGCGCCCAAACAGCCGTGACCTGCCTCCTTGCTCACTCTCGTACGACTGACCGCCCACAGTACCCATATGTGAAGGGGTGTTTGAAATACTGCTAGGTCAGCAACAATATGAATACAATCATGATTCACGCAGACGGTTGGTAGTGAGTCATCTACTGGTACACTGGTTACTGGTTACTACTACTGAGAACCTCACTCGGCGAGGCAACACTTCAGAAAGTGAGGTGCTACCTCACTCAGCAAGGCAACACTTCAGAAAGTGAGGTGCTACCTCACTCAGCGAGGCAACACTTCAGAAAGTGAGGTGCTACCTCACTCAGCAAGGCAACACTTCAGAAAGTGAGGTGCTACCTCACTCAGCAAGGCAACACTTCAGAAAGTGAGGTGCTACCTCACTCAGCAAGGCAACACTTCACAAAGTGAGGTGCTACCTTACTCAGCGAGGCAACACTTCAGAAAGTGAGGTGCTACCTCACTCAGCGAGGCAACACTTCAGAAAGTGAGATCATCACTCAGCAAGGCAACACTTCAGAAAGTGAGGTGCTACCTCACTCAGCAAGGCAACATTTCAGAAAGTGAGGTGCTACCTCACTCAGCAAGGCAACACTTCAGAAAGTGAGGTGCTACCTCACTCAGCAAGGCAACACTTCAGAAAGTGAGGTGCTACCTCACTCAGCAAGGCAACACTTCAGAAAGTGAGGTGCTACCTCACTCAGCGAGGCAACACTTCAGAAAGTGAGGTGCTACCTCACTCAGCAAGGCAACACTTCAGAAAGTGAGGTGCTACCTTACTCAGCGAGGCAACACTTCAGAAAGTGAGGTGCTACCTCACTCAGCAAGGCAACACTTCAGAAAGTGAGGTGCTACCTCACTCAGCGAGGCAACACTTCAGAAAGTGAGGTGCTACCTCACTCTCCAAGGCAACACTTCAGAAAGTGAGGTGCTACCTCACTCAGCAAGGCAACACTTCAGAAAGTGAGGTGCTACCTTACTCAGCGAGGCAACACTTCAGAAAGTGAGGTGCTACCTCACTCAGCAAGGCAACACTTCAGAAAGTGAGGTGCTACCTCACTCAGCGAGGCAACACTTCAGAAAGTGAGGTGCTACCTCACTCAGCGAGGCAACACTTCAGAAAGTGAGGTGCTACCTCACTCAGCAAGGCAACACTTCAGAAAGTGAGGTGCTACCTCACTCAGCGAGGCAACACTTCAGAAAGTGAGGTGCTACCTCACTCAGCAAGGCAACACTTCAGAAAGTGAGGTGCTACCTCACTCAGCGAGGCAACACTTCAGAAAGTGAGGTGCTACCTCACTCAGCAAGGCAACACTTCAGAAAGTGAGGTGCTACCTCACTCAGCGAGGCAACACTTCAGAAAGTGAGGTGCTACCTCACTCAGCGAGGCAACACTTCAGAAAGTGAGGTGCTACCTTACTCAGCGAGGCAACACTTCAGAAAGTGAGGTGCTACCTCACTCAGCGAGGCAACACTTCAGAAAGTGAGGTGCTACCTCACTGTATGAGACCTTCTGCTTCACAATTTCAATCATAAATAATAGTAAATCAATTAACTGCATATAAGTCAAACTTCAAAATATTTTCAAATTATATCGAACCAAACATATAGATAATTCATATAAAAATGTCAAGCCATATAATAAAAACAAACTAAGAATGGAGGAGCACTGCAATAAGCTCACCGGCAAACTCCATGAATGTGACTCCAAAATCAAACCTCCCACACTCGTACATTTGTCCAAGATGTGTATTAAATTAAAGACAAATTGTTCTTTTCACAAAAATATTTTCTGTGAAAATATATTACTTTTATGATAATGAACAATACTCTGGACTATAAAACTGTAAAGTTTAGAGATATCAGAACTCAAATTTAATAAATGTTGTGCATAATGATTAGTAAGTGATGTTTCTACACTATTCCGCAGAACTGTAGAAATACAAAGAATGTAATTCCTTGGTATTAATAAAATCTACACAATGTAGTTATTGCATATTTATATTTAACTTTTTTTCCCAAGAGACTTAGCAGATTTCTGTGCTTTCAGTAAAGAACAAAAGTAATTAGTAACAAAGACAAGATAGGGAAACTGTGCAATTACCTTATAATGAAAGCCTCTCTCATCTCCCACAACCTCTTGAATACTTCAGTGTAAAAATTTTCTTTAAACTTAACTATACTGTAAAACAAAATTAATTAAAAATTCTCCCAAGGAAACTTTGGATTTGGCATTCCTTATTCCTTGTGATGACTTTTATTTAGGACAAACTGGTAATCCCTTGAGACCAGTTAACATAAATATGCAATAACTGCTGGACAAGAATCCAGTACTTTGTTTACTTATGTGAGAGATGCAGGGAATTGTGTAGACTGGAGTAATACAAAAAAATTACTTCCCTGTCATTCTGCAAATCATCGAAAAATTGTGGAATCATCACATATGAAGCATGATGCACAACATATTTCAAATATTAGTTCTGGTATCTCTAAACTTAACATTTATAGTGCAGAATATTGTTAAGTATTTTAAAAGTGAAATTATTAAAAAAAATAGTGTGTGTTCTTTGTAAAAGACACAGTTTGTCTTTAATTTTATACGTATTATGTATGCATGTTTGTGTGAGGCTTGATCCTGGAGTCATATTCATGGAGTGGGCTGGTAAGCCTACTGCAGTGCTCCTCCATTCTTATGTTTTTTTTTTTTTGAGTTGATGACCAGAAATGTTTAATATGAATTGCCTATACACCTTTTTTCTTATTGGTTCAATATAAAAGGTAAGATCCATACGTAGCTTTAAGATAAGGCTATCGATGCCAGGAAAGTGTGAATCAGTAGTGGCCAACGAAGAGGTGGAGGCCCCCACACACACATGTATACACACACGCACACGCGCACTAACGAGCTTGGACTCGACCCCTGCAACCTCAACTAGGTGACTAGTTGAGTACACACAAGGGGGTTACCAGAGAGCAGGACGGAGAACCAGGGGGTTGGTGGATGAGCCTGTGAAGGAAGATTGGGTGGCAGAGCTCATGAAAAAGGAAGAAGAGGGGAAGGAAGCTAGAAGATCTTAGCAAGAAAATGGAGGAGAGGTTCGCTAAAGAAAGAAACGGGAGCTACAAGCCACAGCAGCAGAAGCTTGGAAGAGGACCTAAAAAATCTGAAGCAGTCTAAAGGATTAAAGAGGTATGGGCATGACATCAGGATCTACATCAGTCACAAACGAGGGGACTGTAGGGAGCACCGTACGTGGAGGCCCTGTCAAACCACTTTGGAGCCCATTAAAAGACGAGGAGCACACCACGAGCAAATGAGGGGACTGAAGAAAATGAAAGAGCTAAGCTATATGCAGAGTAGACCATAGCAGTGCCCAGGAAAAGCTGAGAAGAAAAAATGACAGACCACTGAGCACAGAAACAGCAGACAGAGAAGAGATTGAAGGAAAGAATGCTGTAATTAAGGCAACTAATTCGACTCAGGGGATGCAAAGGGAAATGCAGTGGAAGGATAAAAGAGAGAGGTCAGTTTTTACTTATGGGTTCCAGGAAGCTGAAAGAAGAACTTACGAAGCAAAAAGACAGGGGTAGAAAAAAATCGACTGAATCATGAAAGCGGTAAGAGAGGGCAACATGACCCGGTTGTTATGACTTTGATGTCGTAACTTAAATAAAATGTACCTGGCTCCTAAAGGTTGCTCACACTGCTGTCTAGGGGTTATAAAAAAAAACACAGCAAACCTTGGGCCAGCATGTACTCACATATTAAACAATATTAATTATTATTAGGAAGGAAGGACAAAAACTCACCTATCTAAAAATATATCTATATTAATAGTAGCTTATATACAACTTATAACTACTACAAAAATCCACCACACTCTAGTTCACATTAGCTCACTAGCACACTGCTACTAATGAGTTAAACAAAATAAATAAACATCTATGAACAGGGAGGCTCCATGACACCTCCCCTCCCTTTCTGCAGGCTACATAGTCTATAGTGGAAACGTTAAATACTCTCCAAAACACAGGCCCTGCATACTAGGGTTTTACAAATAAGCGTGAGAGCACTTAAACACAAACACCTGTGGTATACACTAAAAAAAATTAACAAAATTACCTAAACTTAACAAAATTACCTACTCTAACACCATCCCATGACTACTTCACGCAGCCGCGTTCCTATACATATTGAACTGAAAAACACATCTCATGTGCTCCTGTCCTGGCCACTGCCTGACTGACTGGAATGAAACGCGTTCACTTTCAGGGAATAATACACGTCCGCTTTCAGTATACTGTACAGAAAATTACATTATATATGGAGCGTTATTTTATAGAAATATTTAAATACAATACTCCGTAATATCCCCTCCTCTAGACCAAAGGTCTCACTAGCTAGGTGAACCCAGTCGGGTGCAACTAGTCAAGGCAAAAAAAAAAAAAAAAAAAAAAGAGAAATTCACCTTAGGTCTGGGGAAACACAAAAGTCTCCAAATAATAAGAAAACTGCATCAAGAACTGTCTTGATGCATTTGACTTGTGGATAGAAAAATAAGAAATATTTATCAACGGAAAACTTAACTCGACAATGAGCACTGCTAATCCACAGTCGAGTGAAACTCGTTTAACGTAAAAGTGATCAGGTTTTACGCCAAATGAGCCACAGTTATGTTTTATAGCTGTACTCTGATAAATAAACACGAAAATACACCATTACAACACTGTGTTGGCCAAACTCCTACGTTGATGCATTTTCAATACATATCAGAAAATTAAAGAGCTGACTGGGATACCTCTGTACATATATAAAAAGTTGACAAAAAGAACTATATAAAAGGATACTTATGATAAACTGAGAAAGCTTCTCTTTCTAAACAACATCAGTGCCCAGTAGCACACAACTCTGCTTGCAAAATAAACATGGACTTTATAAAAATATATAAAGTCTCTAGAAACAGTGTAAAAAATTAGTGTACATAGTAAAACAGAGAAAAGACAATATCAACTCTGCGTCTCGCAGCACTATACAATAAGCAAAATTGGCTATGCAGAACACACCACTGGGAGAAATTGGAGAACACGGGAGAGAAAATTACCAGACTTCAAAACTGGGTAGTAAGTCACATATAAAATTAGTCAGTGGGACTGTGACCTAGAAAAACACACTGGAGTCATCGCCATTGACCCCTCAAAAGGCGGGCCGTTCAGGCCTTCGCCTACTCAACACTCAAAACACACAGGATTACTATTTATGACCCTAAAATGGTGAGGCTTCACCGCCAACACCGTACCTCTACCTTTGGTCCAACAGTCCATACACCAACATCACACAGGTGAGGCATCACCGCCCACACCTTACGTTAGCATACCTTACCTAGGCATATACTGATGTGACTACCACTAAAACACACACATACACACACACACTTGCGAAATCTGATACCTCCCTCCACCAGTTCACGGGCATCAGTCCACTAGGTGGTCAGAAAGCCATCTACTCACTACTGCAACCACTGCAAAACGAGAGCAGATAAATGTCTGCACCACATTATGTACAGTACACACGAGACAACGCATCAGCAACCACATTCTCTGTCCCCTTCACTTAACGAATAACCAAGGTTGAGTGTGGTTCCTCGGCACGTGAAAGAAATGTAGGACTGTGATCACTATACTGAAAAAATTCTGCACTTTCAACACCAAACAAGAGCCTCCATTTTTCTTGGAGCATAAATGGTAAGTTCACTGGTAGTAATTGTCCTGCTGCTTTTTTCAAGAATGCAGCACTAACATCAGCAGAACTGGCCTCTATTTGCAGAGAAAATGACAGTGCATCATCATAAGTAGTCGTTACAGGAGCACTAAGAATATTATCACTTTGCATACAGGCTGTGTAAAGCAATGTCATATTACATGTCAATTTACACAAAAAATTAAAGTACTTGTAGAGTACAATTGCATACATAGATATATAACTGGAACACTGGGTCATGAAAAACAAATAACCCGCCACATACTCACAACTGTGGTATCTAGTACATCAATGAAATTATTCATAAGAGGAAACCCTTCAGCATTAGTTATCAAATATACTTTGCGGCAGTCAGTAAACATGCTGTGTCATCATGTGAGACCCCTGGGCAATGTCCACTGACTCTCGCTGAGTACAGTGAAAGTATAAAGTCACATCTTCCATACACATCTCTTCCTTCAACAAGCGTCCGGAGCGCAAAGCATGCTGAATGTGCTCAGGTACATTTACCTCATGGGGATTCATGCCCCCATTTCTGTCCTCAAAAAACTCATTTACAAAGTTCCATGGTGGCTGAGCCAACGCACCAAGTTTGTTCACTTCAGCATCAAAAGTAACCTTTTCAAAGTCTTGTACAGATTGCTGAAAAAAATCATATGCATTTTTCTGATCAGGTGTGTGGGTTTTAACTTCATCAGAGATCTCATCCACCAGCAGTTGAAATGCACAACTAATCACAGTGTTCCTAGGAACCGGCTTCAGTACTAGCACCACCACTTCTAGCCTCCAGAGCATGTAGCACCACCTCATGGTCCCACATCATCCTGGGCAGACTCGCAGGCTGGTACACTAGTGCCGCCCACCTCATCTTAGCCAGTCTCTGAAACTGGGAAAAAACACCGAGGGGAAAGCATCATCATCCTCACCTAGCCCATGACTTAATGATTCCAGAGTGCTTCCCCACACGGTAATGAAAAGGTGGGGAATACCCTCATCCCAGTCCATCTGGCACTGGGATGAGTCGTCCCGAGAGACTGGTAAAACCACTCTACTGTACACTGAGAGTGATAGGAAAATTTAACCTTAAGTAAGTCTCTCAAAACTACATGACAATTTACAAAATTTGAATTCTGGTTGACTTGTTAAAAGCTTAGCTAACATTTTACCAGAAATTTCAAAACCACACACACAAAATTATTAGGAAGGGGCAGGAACTCTGGTAACCTGGTGAAAAGATGAGTGACTGGTAAACATGTATCCAGCTCTCCCTTCTCAATGCTGAAATATGCTCCATTGGGAATCTGTAAAATTTTCAGAACCTTTTCCTTAAAAGGCTCTGACATGACTGCATGGTCACATACACTGTAAAATAAACATTTGTTAAATTTGGGAACCACTTCCTCTGTAACAGATGGCAACTGGATAGCCTTCAGGAAGTCACCACATCCCTGGACCTCAACCAGCTGCTTCAGAGTCAGGGTATTCTCTCCCATGCCAGCACCGAGAAACCCCCTAAACCGAGTTTGACCTGGGCCGGTTGAACACTGCCCTGAGTCTCCTGCAGGTCAGACTCAATGAACAGGCTCCTCAGGCCTAAATCATCACCACAGTCAGGAGAAAGATCAAGGCGAGGCACAGAAGTTCTTTTACTCACCCGGCTAGACATAGAACACATTGAAAAATTTTGAGACACAGTAGCATTAGTTTTCACCTTAACACCTTTTAAATCTGGGTCCCTGCACACCAAGCGTTCCTCACTTTTGAGAAGACCCATAACATTGTTTCCTAGTAGTAGGTCAACACCTGGGAAAGGTAAATCTTCTGTAATACTTACAAGCAGGTACCCAGACTGGTAAACAGACTCCACCCACAATCTATGTACAGGAGTCCTAACAGTGGATCCTGAAAACCCTTTTAAAAATGTCTTTTCCAGTGTAAGTATCCTCTGACACTGGTAAAACATCCCTGCGCAAAAAAGAGAATGCCACATCCATCTCTTAAAGACAACCCCTTCTACCCTACCTTCATTTTGGTGTAAGGTCACTGCGGACTTATTTGAAAAGGCCTTCATCCGAGGGTCTAAAACAGCTGAACTTTCTGGTGTACTCTGGGGTAAAACTGCAATACAAGGTACTGCATGTGTAACTGAGGTACTTACTTGAGAGTCCTGTGCAGCAGCCTGGTCCTTAAGCATCTCTCTGCAATACTGCTGTAAATGACCCTTCTTATTACAGTAAGTAAGATCATAAACTTTAAAAGTACCATGCCCATCTGAGGTAGAGTGGATTCCTTGTCCTTGGGGAACTGGGCTTTTCCTACCTGTTCCCTGATTTCCTGAAACGAAATCTGACTTACTACTTCCTTGAGCAGGTAACTGAGATGTAGACTTTAATCCCTGGGAACCAGGATTCTGGTGGTTAGTAGGCTGAAAACTCTTTGGATTATGATGCTGGAAAAAAAATTGGCTTAAACATGTGAAATTTCTTACTCCTCCTAGTTGGTGGGGAAAAATTATTACCATCATCTAGGTGATAACTACTTCCAACTTTTTGGTTGTCTAAAAACCTTTCACCGGACTCTACAACATAGTTAAAATCATCAAAATCTTTTTCCTCAAGATATGCCTTAAGGTCAGGAGGTACACTGTTCAAAAGATTCTCTAGCAAAACTAAAGTTAATACACCTTCATGATCACCTACAACATCCTGGGAGCGGCACCACTTCGTCAGCAGCGACATCTTTTCCTTTCCTTACTCCACCAAGGATTGTCCTTTCTTAAACTTAGCAGATATTGCCTCAGGCAATATCTGCTAAGCCAATAACACAACATCCTTCATGTTCTCATAATCTGAAAATTCATGTTCATCTAGAGAACTAACAACTTGTAACTCTTTACCAGTTAACTGGGCTCTAGCTAGTGTGGCCCAGTTACTGTCTGGCCACTTCTGAGATTTTGCTAATTTTTCAAACAATGTGACAAAGTTATCAGGATCATTCTCAAAAAATTTGGGGACGAACTTAATAGCATGTTCCAAATTAAATATGTCTACCTTGTTACCTGTTACAGTTTGTGAAGCAGCAAACTGTCTTTCTTTCCTCATTAGCCCTAAAAATTTCTAACTCTTTCTCTTCCTGGGTTTTAGTAAGTTCAATCCTTCTCAGAGTGTTTTCTTCCCTAATTAGAGCTAATTTTAGTCTTAATATCTCTACTTCATTATTAACAGTGAGGTTTGATCTATTATCTGCTCCCAGACCCCTGTCAGCACTAGAATCTCTACTGCTTACACACATCTTAGAAATTAAAAGCACAAAACACTTGCCGTTTAAAGTAGAAATTACTTATATAAAATAAGAAATCACACAGCAAAGCACATAGGTACAGTAAATTATTATTATATGCGCAGAGAATTATTATTACTAAATAACTCCATAAATCACTAAATGTACACACACAAAAATCAGGCAGAAAAATTATTGTATTACACCTGAAAAAAATTACTATTAATATATCCTTCCTGTAAAATCGCTCCAGGTTTCAAATGTGAATTATCATTCTTAATTAACGTGATAATTCTTCACTGCAGGCCCCCATGTTACGCCTTTGATGTCGTGACTTAAATAAAATGTTCCTGGCTCCTAAAGGCTGCTTAGGGATTATAAAATTACACTGAAAAACACAGCAAACCTTGGGCCAGTATGTACAATATTAATTATTATTAGGAAGGAAGGACAAAAACTTACCTATATAAAAATATATCTATAATAATAGTAACTTATATAAAAGTTATAACTACTACAAAAAAAACACAATCCAGTTGACATTAGCTCACTAGCACACTGGTACTAATGATTTAAACAAAATAAATGAACGTTCATCTATGAACAGGGAGGCTCCATGACACTCCCCCCCTCATTTGTGCTGGGTACTTAGCCTCCAGTTGAAATGTTAAATACTCTCCAAAACACAGCCCCTGCAGCAACAAGGGGACACAGTTGGAAACTGAAGACACAATTGAATTACTGGGATATTAGGAAGTATTTCTTCATTCACGGAGTAGTCAGGAAGTGGAATAGTTTGGGAAGCGATGTAGTGGAGGCAGGATCCATTCATAGATTTAAGCAGAGGTATGACAAAGCTCATGGTGCGGGGAAAGTGATCCAGTAGAGGCCAGTGAAGAGGCGGGGCCAGGAACTATGACTCGACCCCTGCAACCACAACTAGGTGAGCAGTAGGGCTTTACAAATAAACATGAGAGCACTTAAACACAAACACCTATGGTATTCACTTAAAAACTTACCAAAATTACCTACTCAAGCTAACACCAACCCATGACTACTTCACTCAGCCGCGTTCCTACACGTACTGAACTAAACAACACCTCTCATCTGCTCCTGTCCTGGCCACTGCCTGACTGACAGGAATAAAACACGTTCACTTTCAGGGAATAATACACATCCGCTTTCCTTCCGTATACTACACGGAAAATGACATTATATATGGAGCGTTATTTTATATATAAATATTTTAATACAATACTCCATAATACTGGTTGACAAATTTTCTGAGAATAGGGGGCTTGCAAGAGGAAAAAACAGGCCAAAGTGACTTTCAAGGCAGAATCGGCTCGAAACAGGATCCTGCAGGAGAAAGCATGACTAAGGGACATATCGACATAACAGAGGGTGTACCTCGACTGCAACTGAACACAAGAAGAAAGGCAGAAACTGAAAGAGAGGGTGCAAAGACACAACGAGGAAAGAGAGACAAAGACAGAGATGAGCAGGAGAACCCAGACTCAGGAAGAACAAATACAACCTCCCTCAGAACCACCTACAGAAGGACCTCAACCATGACAACCCCAATGCAACCAAACAATCTAACCCAAAACCCACATACTGTACCCACTGCCCCCACCCTCCTCATCACAAACTTCACCCCCACAGCAACTCTTCATAGTTTCCAGCCAGGTCTGCTGCTCCCCCAACCCCAACATTCTCCCCAAACCAAAGTTTTAGAAAAGAAGTTGAAGGTTTGGTATACGAATGCAGGTGGAATATATAAGAGTGAGGAGAGGCACGAAAGAATCAAAGAGATGACTCCAGACATTATAGCACTCACAGAAACGAAACTCACAGCGATAGTAACAGATGCAGTCTTCCTACCCGGACATAAGATCCAGGAAAGATAGAGGGAGCAGATGAGAAGGAGTTGGGCTGCTTATTAAAAACCGATGGGGATTTGAGGAAATGGAAGGAATGGACGAAATGGGTGAAAGGGACTACATAGGTACAATTCAGTTTGGGGGACACAAGGTAGTCATTGCAGTGATGTACAACCCACCACAGAACTGCAGGAAGCCAAAAGAAGAATATGAAGAGAGCTACAGAACAATGGTGGACGCACTAGCTGAGGTGGACAGAAGAGCTCACATGGGTAGAGCAAACCTACTAGTTATTGTTGATTTCAATCACAGAGATTGATTGGGAAAACCTGAAGCTACATGGGGGTCCCAAAACATGGAGAGTTAAGATGATGGACGTGGTACTGGAAAACCTCATACATCAACATGTTAGGGACACTACCAGAGCGAGACGTGAGGATGAACTAGCAAGACTGGACCTCGTATTCACCTTAAGTAGCTCGGACATCGAGGACATTACGTATTCTGAGCTTTGAATACAAAGTTACAAGTAGGGAGGGTAACAGGAGTAGGATGGGAAAGCCAAACTACAAAAGGGGGGACTACACAGGCATTAGGAACTTTCTGCAAAAGGTTCAGTGGGAAAGAAAATTGGTAGAAAAATCAGTAAACAAAATGATGGACTACGTGACAACAAAATGCAAGGAGGCAGAGGAAAGGTTTGTTCCCAAGAGCAACAGAAATAATGGGAAGACCAGAACGAGCCCTTGGTTTACCCAAAGGTGCAGGGAGGCAAGAACTAAGTGCACTAGAGAATTGAAGAAGTGCAGTAGACAAAGAACCCAGGAAAATAAAGAGATTATTCGAAGAGCCAGTAACGATAAGGAGGGAGGCCCAGTGACAGTATGAAAGCGAAATTGCATCGATAGGCAAGTCTGACCCAAAGCTCTTGTATAGCCACATCAGGAGGAAGGCAACAGTCAAGGATCAGGTAATCAAGCTGAGGGAGGAAGGTGGGAAGATCACAAATGACCAAGAAGTATGTGAGAAGCTCAACATGAAATTTAAGGAAGTATTTACAGTGGAGACAGAAAGGACTCTGGGAAGTCAGAATAGGTGGGGTACACCAACAAGGAACATGCCAACAAGTGCTGGATAAAATACACAACCAAGGAAGAGGAGGTGAAGAAGCTGCTAAGTCAACTTGATACCTTTAAGGCGGTGGGACCGAACATCTCTATGTGGGTCGTCAGAGAGGGAGCAGAGACGGTGTGTGTGCCACTAACAATTTTCAACACATCCATTGAAACTGGGCATCTACCTGAGGTATGGAACACAGCAAATGTAGTTCCCATTTTTAAGAAAGGAGACAGACACGAGGCACTAAACTACAGACCAGTGTCACTACGTATATAGAATGCAGTGACATTGAGTAGATTATCAGGAGAGTGGTGGAGCACTTAGAACGGAACAAGATTATAAATGACAATCAGCAAGGATTCAGGGAAGAAAAACCCTGTGTCACAAACCTACTAGTTTATGACACAGTAACGGAAGTAAGACAAGAGAGAAAGGGGTGGGTAGATTGCATTTTTTGGACTGCAAGGCCTCACAAGAGATTGGTACAAAAGCTAGAGGATAAGGCATGCATAACAGAAAGGGTACTGCAATGGATCAGGGTATACCTGACAGGGAGGCAACAACGAGTCATGGTATGTGACGAGGTGTTAGAGTGAGCGTCTGTGACGAGCGGGGTTCCACAGGGGTCAGTCCTAGGACCAGTGCTGCTTTTTTGGTATATGTGAATGACATGATGGAAGGGATAGATTCAGAAGTGTCCATGTTTATAGACGATGTGAAGTTAATGAGGAGAATTAAATTGGATGAGGATCAGGCAGGACTACAAAGAGACCCGGACAGACTGTAAGCCTCGTCCAACAACTGGTTCCTTGAATTTAACCCCTCCAAATGCAAAGTCATGAAGATCGGGGAAGGGCAAAGAAGACCGCAGACAGAGTATACACTAGGTGGCTAAAGACTGCAAACCTCACTCAAGAAAAAGGATCTTGGGGTGAGTATAATACCGAGCACATCTCCTGAGACGCACATCAAACAGATAACTGCTTCAACATATGGGCGTCTGGCAAACCTGAGAATAGCGATCCGATACCGTGTACGTCAGGCCCATACTGGAGTATGCAGCACCAGTTTGGAACCCACACCGGGTCAAGCATGTCAAGAAATTAGAGGAAGTGCAAAGGTTTGCAACAAGACTAGTTTCAGAGCTAAGGGGGATGCCCTACAATGAAAAGTAAAGGGACATCGCCCTGAAGACACTGGAGGATAGGAGGGTTAGGGGAGACATCATAACGACTTACAAAATACTGCGAGGAATTGACAAGGTGGACAGAGACAGAATGTTTCAGAGATGGGACACAGAAGGGGTCACAGTTTCTAAGCTGAAGACTCAGATGAGTCAAAGAGATGTTAGGAAGAATTTCTTTAGTCATAGAGTAGTCAAGAAGTGGAATAGTCTGGCAAGTTACGTAGTGGAGAGAGGAACCATGCATAGTTTTACGACGAGGTTTGATGAAGCTCATAGAGCAGAGAGAGAGAGTACCTAGTAGCGACCAGTGAACTTCAAATAGGTGAGTACACATACATACATACATATGGATCCTGTAAACCGTGTATGTCAGGCTCATATTGGAGTATGCAGTACCAGTATGGAATCCACACTTGGTTAGGCACGTCAAGAAATTAGAGAAAGTGCAATGGTATGCAACAAGACTAGTCCCGGAGCTATGGGGATGTCTGGAGGACAGGAGGGATAGGGAAAACATGATAACAGCGTATAAAATACTGAGAGGAATTGACAAGGTGGAAAGACAGAATGTTTCAGAGATGTGACACAGGAATAAGGGGCCAAAACTGAAAACTCAGATGAGTCACAGGGAGGTTAATTAAGAAATATTTCTTCACCACTAGAGTTATCAGGAAGTGGAACAATCTTGAGATTGATGTAGTGGAGACAGAATTTATACATAGCTTTAAGGGGAGGTACGACGAGGCTCTTAGTGCAGGGAGAGAATGGACCTAGTAGCGACCAAAAAAGAGGCGGGGCCAGCAACTGCGACTCGACCTCTGCAACCACAAATAGTTGAACACACACACACACACACACTCACACACACACAGACACACACACACAGACACACACACACACACACACACACACACACACACACACACACACACACACACACACACACACACACACACACACACACACACACACACACACACACACACAAAACACAGATGTAATAGCGCGCGCGCGCTATTACATCTGAGCAAATTCACATTTGGCAAATCTCAGGTTAGGTTCAGGAATCTGTACAACGAGAAATTCACGATATTATATACAGCATTTGTCAGACTAATCTTGGAGTACGCAGCACCAGTGTGCAACCCACACCTGATAAAGCATTTCAAGAAAGTGGAGAAAGTTCAGAGTTATTCAACGAGGCTTGTCCCGGAGCTAAGGAACATAGCTATAAGAGACTAAGAGCTAAACCTGATGGTGTTAAAAGACAGAAGGGCCAGGGAAGACACGATAACAACATACAAAATATTGAAAAGACCTCACAGGATGGACAGGGTTTTCAGGAGGCAGAAAACATGTATACAAGAGCTGAACGTTAAAAACACGGATAAGTCATAGGAATGTTAGGAAGGATTTCTTCAGCTTTAGAGTGGCTGGAAAGTTTAAATACCTGGAGAAGAAAATGGCACAGGGATGAACTTTATCTCTCCTCTTCTCCCTCTTCCTCACTTTCCTCTTCTCTTTTTCCCCTCTCTTTCCTTTTCTCTCCCTTTTCCCTCTCCCATTCGCTCTCTCTTCCCCCTCCCCTTTCATTTTCTCCCCTCTCTCGCCTCTCTTCCCTCTCTCCTCCTCTCTTCCTGTCTCTCTTTCTCTCTCTCTGTCCCTACCTGTCTGCCTGCCTGTCCTGTCCCTTATCCCCTTCCCTCCCTCCCTCCCTCCCTCCCTCCCTCCCTCCCTCCCTCCCTCTCTCTCTCTCTCTCTCTCTCTCTCTCTCTCTCTCTCTCTCTCTCTCTCTCTCTCTCTCTCTCTCTCTCTCTCTCTCTCTCTATCTATCTATCTCTATCTCTCAGTAATTGTAATATACTACTCTTCGTGATGTTGGTGTTAATGATATTACTTACACATGTAATATGAAGTGTTAAGGTTGGCTCCTCATCGCAAGTCGCTGGTACTCCCTTTTATACTGGCGCTGTGTATTGTATTTGCTTCATTGCAGTTTTTCTGGAGTGCAATTGCACTTCTGATGCAGATTGAGAGACTGCAGAAATTCTTGACCAGCGACTTGACCCTGGTCAGCAGCTGAAACTCCAAGGGTAGTTTCTGTCCCTTGAAACACCTTGAGAGGTTCTGTGAGGCAGGTGAGAGGCTCTTAATGCAAGGAACTAGAACTGAGCTCATCTTCTTTGGATCGAACCTGCTTGCCTCTCTTTGCTCCCGGCACTACATGATCTCTTAAATGTAACAAGAATGTTCCTTGGAAGCTTAATCTACACTGAATTTTAACTCTGGTAGGTAGACAGAGACCCCTTCAAGAAGGGACTGGAGAACGGGAATGACTTGGTGCTCGTGAAGGGCTCTTGGTCCAAGTAACAACTTTCCATTTCCTAGGATCAAATCTTGCTACAACGGCCCATTTCATTCCCCAGGAATTTAATAACATCAACAAAGGGATGCAAATAGTCTTGTCTCTCCCATGTCTGGTGACAGCTGCGGGTATGTAATTCAGCCTGGGACATAGCTCACTGACTCATAAGACTCATAAGACAACTTTCCTTCAATTGTTCTAGTAACTCCGATGTCTTAAGATAGGTTTCTAATTTAGATGCTTTGTGAATAAAGAAAATGTGTAATGAGGTTAGTTTATGATATATTATTTACAGTCCCACGCCTCTGTGACATCAACCAAAAATTACTAATGACTTTATAAGAATAAATGGCACAGTCTTACTTTTGTATAAAAGTTCACTTGGAAAGAATGATTACCCAGGACGACTATATTATAAACCTAGCTAATACCTCCTAACAGTCACCGCGATATAATGACTTCTCAACTAAATTCTGTGGATCATTCAATATTCCTCTCTCTCGTGACTCTCATGACTCGCATCTTACAGAACCTAGTCAGAAATTCAGGCTTTATCTTTTAATGTCTTTTATATTATTAATTCATATGTCCATTTCTGGAATACCAAGGATCTAACTGAGATGGCATCGGTTATTTTAGTATTATTCGTACATGTTATAAGTCCCATAGTCACTTGCAGTAAAGAGACTAACAGATACACCCTCCTAACTGGTAACTGGTCAATTTTCTACTATTACTGGGAAGTATTTACACCTACATATTCGGAGAAATCGGGAAAACATCCTACAGAGTGAGAGGATCTTATTCTATTTGCACTACTGAATTTCATACAAACATCTGTTATAATACCTTATAAGATTATTTCAAAGCCCAGCTGTGTTATACTAACTCTCCAAATATCACATCCCTCACACAGAAGTCGACTAACATCAGTGTACCTACTTACTGCTAAGAGAACGTTATATTCCGGACGTGGAGAAATGCTGCCAGCGTGTGGAGTCGCTGTGCTTCAGTGGTAAAAATCCTCAAGTATCATAATAAATCCGCTTCATCTGATGGTAAATTTCCTTCAGCAGTAATTCATCGTTCGGTGGTAATGTTTGAGTATGTTAGGTAAAAGGACACAAGCCGTAGCGAAGCTCCTGGAAAGCGAAACGTTGCCACAATAAAATATCGCATGAGTTGCAGTTGTGCCCTTTTGACCTTACATACTGTCGGTAATTCTGCCAGCATTATTGCAGTGTCTTGAGTAGTTCAGTGAGGCCTCAGACGCCCTCTTAACTGTCATCGAAAATTATTAATCAGTTTTGCAACATCGTGCAAATGCCTACTGATCTTATTTCGCTCTGGTAAAGCTTTAGTGCTATATATAATCCTGAGATCTAACTCATTGTTAATGTGAATACACGACATGGCAACTCGTTTGTTTTGCTAGCGAAAATCAAAATCAATTATTCCTGAATCATGCAAACCTGGAAAAAAAGGTCGTATACCAGTCATATATTTAATTAATTATTCGTTCAATACATTCCACTCCAGATAGAAATTTAGAATTTTCTCCAAGGATCTCTTTTTACGTAACCTCATTCCCTCTTAATTCATTCCAGCTACATTCCCACAATAGAAAGCAGGATCTTTACCCCCATTAGAGATTAGAAGATCATGTTCTCTAATCCCCATTAGAGAGCAGGCTCTTCTCCTCTACATTAGAGAGCAGGCTCTTCTCCTCTACATTAGAGAGCAGGCTCTTCTCCTCTACATTAGAGAGCAGGCTCTTCTCCTCTACATTAGAGAGCAGGCTCTTCTCTACATTAGAGAGCAGGCTCTTCTCCTCTACATTAGAGAGCAGGCTCTTCTCTACATTAGAGAGCAGGCTCTTTCCTCTACATTAGAGAGCAGGCTCTTCTCCTCTACATTAGAGAGCAGGCTCTTCTCCTCTACATTAGAGAGCAGGCTCTTCTCCTCTACATTAGAGAGCAGGCTCTTTCCTCTACATTAGAAAGCAGGCTCTTCTCCTCTACATTAGAGAGCAGGCTCTTCTCTACATTAGAGAGCAGGCTCTTCTCCTCTACATTAGAGAGCAGGCTCTTTCCTCTACATTAGAGAGCAGGCTCTTCTCTACATTAGAGAGCAGGCTCTTCTCCTCTACATTAGAGAGCAGGCTCTTTCCTCTACATTAGAGAGCAGGCTCTTCTCCTCTACATTAGAGAGCAGGCTCTTCTCTACATTAGAGAGCAGGCTCTTCTCCTCTACATTAGAGAGCAGGCTCTTTCCTCTACATTAGAGAGCAGGCTCTTCTCTACATTAGAGAGCAGGCTCTTCTCCACATTAGAGAGCAGGCTCTTCTCCTCTATATTAGAGAGCAGGCTCTTTCCTCTATATTAGAGAGCAGGATCTTTCGTCTCTTCTACATTAGAGAGCAGGCTCTTCTCTACATTAGAGAGCAGGCTCTTCTTCTCTACATTAGAGAGCAGGCTCTTCTCCTCTACATTAGAGAGCAGGCTCTTTCCTCTACATTAGAGAGCATGCTCTTCTCCTCTACATTAGAGAGCAGGTTCTTCTCTACATTAGAGAGCAGGCTCTTCTCCTCTATATTAGAGAGCAGGCTCTTTCCTCTACATTAGTGAGCAGGCTCTTTCCTCTACATTAGAGAGCAGGCTCTTTCCTCTACATTAGAGAGCAGGCTCTTCTCCTCTACATTAGAGAGCAGGCTCTTTCCTCTACATTAGAGAGCATGCTCTTCTCCTCTACATTAGAGAGCAGGTTCTCCTCTACATTAGAGAGCAGGCTCTTTCCTCTACATTAGTGAGCAGGCTCTTTCCTCTACATTAGTGAGCAGGCTCTTTCCTCTACATTAGAGAGCAGGCTCTTTCCTCTACATTAGAGAGCAGGCTCTTCTCCTCTACATTAGAGAGCAGGCTCTTTCCTCTACATTAGTGAGCAGGCTCTTCTCTACTTTAGAGAGTAGAATCTTCACCCCATTAAAGAGCAGAATCTCCCCCCATTAGAGAGCATGATCATCTTCCCCGACATTCCCATAACACTGCATGTTTCCTTCCATCACAGACACTGTACAGAATTGTCCTGCATCTTTCCCTAGCCTTGAGTTTTCCTCTCTTAAAATCTTATACATATGTATTTTGCTTTTCAACATTCTTTGAAGAAATATTTTTTATTGTTCATTCCAGCACAAACACTTGTTTTGATACGTAAATTAAAGTGAATGTTTGTTCTTTTATATATATGTAGTTCACCGTAGTTCATTAAAATGTTCTTTCTGTCGTTCTGTTCATACATTACGAAGTTGGAGACAGTTTTACTTTTTACATTGCTGGTTTCAACACAAATCTTGGTCTTCTTTTAACATAAAAGAACAGTTAGCATGAACTTATTCTATATTATAAAATTCCTTCTTGTCCTAAATAAGCAATCATCATCACAAAAGAATCTTGTCTTCATCTCTCCACCGTCACGTGATGTGATTAATCATTTCCTGGCCTCCTATTATGGCTTGCTGTGTTCCTTTTCACAAGCTCGTTTTATACACTTCACATTTTCACTTCATATTTTTATTTTCAACACGAAAGATAATCCACATGCTCTTCCTTCTCTTCTTCTGTCTGGTTGTAACAACTCGCTAACAGAGACTTGCTTCAAGTTTCGTGCAGATTTTCAGTTCTCTTTTTTTCTGGGCCAGATTTTCCCTTGGTTTCAACTTATATACACACGCACACATAAAGATGGAGACTTCAAAATGAGTGAAGAGAGAAAAAAATAAACATTTTTTTATCATAAAGGTGGTGAGTGGAACATCTTGAAATAGGCAGATGAGGCAAACACTACGAATTTTAATGTATATATGACGTAGTCTATCGGTTGGATGATGGTTAAGAGACAGAGTCAAATAAGTAAATATAGTTAGCAGGTACTGAAAATCCCATTGCTGGTATAAAAAAAAAAATAGATTTTTTTTCCCGAGGGGAGAGATTATTGGACAGCATATACATGAGGAAAAGAGGAAATATTATAACTGCATATACTGTTGTAAAACTATACGAGAAAAGTGGACAAGGAGATTGTGTTTTGAGAGTGTTTTCCAGGAAGACAAAATACAAACTGTACCAGGGAGATATAAAAAGGTTTCATTATGTGGATAGTGTCTAAGTGAGGTATTAGTGGAGGAAACTAATACCTCATCGCTAGTGGGCGGGATCCGGTAGAGGAATTAGGTCAGCTGAAGAGCTGTGTCAGAAGTTGGCAATATCCTCCGCATCAAGATTCCATTGCGCTGCTGTCATACCTGTATAATATTAATGATATGTCATTCCTTTAACTCGTGGCAAATGCAATATTCTGTTTAATAAATAAGACAAAATCAGTACAGTTAGTTATCACACAAACCAATTTTTAAAGAAGAGGCTGGGCCCAGGGGCTGAGCTCATTCTCCACACAGTCTTTTAGATAAGTGTCTCATGCGCGCACGTACACATCTGAAGTCGGGTAAATTTCATCTTCCCTCGATAACATCCAGAATCTATTTCATCTTATCGTTGGTTTTAAAGAACCATTTCATAACCATTTCCTCATGGTATACAGAACCAACAAGTAGAAAAATTAACGAGAATGTGATTTAATTTCTTTCTTGGCAGATGCTTCACAAAGTTTTCTTGTTGGAATTAAGCAGTGAAAGCTTATCTATATTAATCTTAATAAAAGCATTTTCTTTTCTCGTTAACATAAGAATTCTTTTTTTCTTAATATTATGTTGATGGAACATTTTTCTAAAATGATACGGTGCCTATTCAACGTTGATGGTTTGAGATCTATTTGTAAGATTCCCGAAAAGTTGTATATGTGTAATTTTCCCATTCCTCTTCTTTACCTACCCCAGAAGTAGAAAAATAAGCTTGCCAAATATTTATAATTATTTAAAAAAAAAAATTTTCATGTAAGAGGGACCTGGGAATTAATAACCCCGAGGGAGACTTGATTTCCTGTTCCTGGGATTTTGTTACTGGGTTTTCCCCACCAGCTGGTTCAGAGGTGCCATCTGGTGGAAGGCAGAGTGCCGACAAATGAATGACATAGTTACAAAGACAACATTACATAAGCGAAATGTCTTTACATTTTTAGTACTTGTGATGGGCTCAGGGAGAGCATGGTTCCTGGTGAGCTTAGGCTCCCCGCACCATGGCAAGAGAGTTATTATGTTTTATTAGATACTTGTACGTACGCACGCACGCACGCGCGCACAGCCGCCCCCCCCCACACACACACAAACACACTACAAACAACAGGCCAAGTGTCTGTCGACAAGTGCCTTTGACAACAACTGGTAACACACACACACATTATGCAATAATCGCAAACAAGCGATACAAGATGCAAAATAGCCGCAGGCGGAGTTGAATGATAGCTCTTGGTTTTTCGTGTTGCAGTCAATGCATTAGGAGCTTGCAAAGCTGAAATAGAGCAGAGATTCACACAAAAGATCATTTTATGACGAAATATAGATCCCAGGTTATAACTTATTCGGATACGACAGACTAAACAGGCAACGAAGGATGTAGTTGAAGTTTTGGCTGTAAAGATTGAAAACCAAAGCCATGTCATTGTGGCTGTATACAAGCCTCCGGATGCAGCTAATCAGCAATTCCAGGAACAGCTTTGGAAAGCTGACCACTGTCTAGAAAACTCCCAACTCCTGCCCCAAACATCTCACTACTGGGAGATTTCAACTTGAGACGCTTAAAATAGAGTGGTGTAGCAAATAATATTTTTGCAGAGATCATCCCTGGAGGCAGCTCAGATGAAAATTCACATACACACAAGCTATTAAATCTCTTCGCCAAATTCACTTTAAACCAGCAAATATTAAAACCTACAAGACTAGAAAATACGCTGGACCTTATCTTCACTAACAACGACGATCTGATATTTGATAAAACCATATCAAAGACAATACACTCAGATCACAACTTAAGAGGTACATGTAGACATGTACACAATCTCTGTATTTGTTCAAGCTCTGATATTTCTCCTCCCCTGAACGGGACCGTCAGCACTGAGTAAAATTCCAAATGAGGGAGCACTATCGATTTGAAAAGTGTCTCCAGTGGCATAATTTCCCTTGTTTTGAAGGTTCTCATTACCCACTTCGTCATCCTCCTGGCTGTCGTGATCCTTGTCTTATGTTCTATGAAAGAAAGGTCAGCTGATATAATTTTTCCCAAGTCTTTCACGTGTTCCTTTCGTTCTATCTGACAATCCTCTTGAGTTCTGCATACGGCGTTCCTTTTGAGTTCTTCATTCTTTCCATACCTTAGCATCTGGAACTTATCACCATAGAACGTCATGTTATTCTTCACTGCTCACTGGAAAACACTGCTTATATCTTCCTGTAAATTTTCATTGTCTTACACCAAAGTGACCTTCAAGCTTATTTTAGTGTCATATGCAAATTATACAAAACTGTGAGTAATTAATTCAGATAGAGGTAGAGTTCCATCCCAGTAGATAGTCTCGGTGTGGTCTTTTAATAAAATCCTCTGACCTGTTTCCATCCTGTGTACTAAGTCTCACATTTGCTGGTAACCTCGCGGAACGAGTGTCATCTTTCCTCTTCCCCATCCCGCTTTGTTCCTTCCCACCTTCTAGCATGATGTCGTTCCACTGTCGTCACCCGACTTGCAGTCACACCCTCTTCCCACCTCCTCAGCCTGGCCATCCCAACCGGGCCGCCACACCCTCTCCTCACCTCGTCACCTGGCCACCCCAACCAGGCCCCCACAACCTGGCCGCCACACCCTCTCCCCCACACCCTCTCCCCCACCTCATCAGTCTGGTTTGCCACCACTCTTAAATGGAGATATATTCATAAAAAAATTAATTTCTCCTGTGTATGGGATGGAATATCTTGAGAGATGGTAATTTTCAAGTAACGGCAACTCCAGCTATGCTGAACGAAAACTTTGATGCTCTAGTAGCTAATGAACCTTTAATGGAATACTTGACCCTTCTGGAGTACATAATACACAACCCGCACATAGAAGAGAGGAGCTTACGACGACGTTTCGGTCCGACTTCTGGAGACTAGTCACCCAGCTCAGACTGACAGATTTCAGCACCAAGTATGAGCCCCATTTAGCGTGATGAAATATGATAAGCAAAGAGAGTTAGCTTTTGTTTCCTCTGTGTAAATATCATATGGAAAATGGTAGCAGTGCACTGTTGGTGTATCTAGTTTTGCTAAAAAAAAAAAAAAAGCTCGACCCGCCACCTGTACGACCTACGAGTGTCCGTGTGGGTGTCAGGAAGCCGCGCCCTCCTCACCTCGGGGACCCACCACCGGAAACGGTTTTATTTTTTTTATCTTAACCTTGGACTTGAAGTTGTGCACTTTGCTTTTTGACACACACACACACACACACACACACACACACACACACACACACACACACACACACACACACACACACACACACACACACACACACACACACACACACACACACACACACACACGCACACACACGCACACGCGCACATGCACACACGCAAGCTGTCGCTCGAAACGTATAGTACACAGCACCAGAATTGAGCCTTCAATGAGCAGTAAACTAAAAGTCTTGAGATTCACTACGAGACGAGTCCCAGAAATGAGAAGTTATCTGCAAAGAAAGACAAAAAAAAAAATCTTTCAACATAGAAAAAGAACAGAACCAGCGGTTGACATAATTGCAACGTGTGAGATACTGAAAGGACCATAAAGGGCGACACACTGAAAATATGAGTTTGGGGACAAGGGATCACAAACTGATGGTAAAGACACGAAAGGATCAGTGTCCTGAGAGAGCTGATAGATAGATGTGAAGTTCTCAAAGGTGTACATAAACACCAGGGAAAACTAGAGAAACAGATGAAACAAAAGGGAGTTGGGAAGCATTTTGTTGGCATAATATAAATTCAGAAACAGCGGGAAAAGCAGTGTGGGAAGAAACCTCATCAAATGGTATCTTATGAAGGTATGAGGGTATGTAAGACACTAGGAACCAACTGTGCTGGCGATGGAAGTAAGGCGACCAGGAATAGTCTTGGTTTGACTGGAAAGATTTTGTTAGTCCACAGGAAACGGAAAAAGAAAATGGAAGGAAATAACAAAAATAGTCAACCTTTGAGCCTTGTTGGACTGGAGGCGCAGCCAGTGGCCACCCATGGCCCTCCAGAATTACAACTACTGATGCCAATAAAACAAAATCCCCCCAACAAACACAGAATACAACCTCGTTCATATTTGCTAATATACAGGGCCTTAAGCCATCCACCAACAACAAAATACCTTTTATCAGTGGACTTCTAGAGGAGTCTAATGCAATGTTTGCAGCCTTCACAGAGACTCACACAAAAAAGATCACTTTGACAGTGAAATATGGATAAGTGGTTACAACCTTTTTAGTTGCGACAGAATGAACAGGCAACAAGGGGGGATTGGACTGTATGTCAAAGAGTCCCTCATCTGCATGGAGTTGCTGAACACCACAAATGAGGTAGTTGAAGTTCTATCAATAAAGATCGAGAACAAAAACCTAGTTATTGTGGTTGTATATAAGCCAGATGCAACCTCCCAACAGTTCAAGGAACAGCTACTGAAAATTGATTACTGTCTGAAAAACCTTCCAGCTCCATCCCCAAACATCTTACTGCTTGGTGATTTCAACCTAAGGCATACAAAATGGAAGAATGTAGCAAATAATGTTATAGCAGAAACAATCCACGGAGGAAGCGCAGATGAAAGGTCACACACACATGAGCTACTAAGCCTCTGCGAAAAACACACCTTAAGTCAGCAGATAGTGGAGCCAACAAGATTAGAAAACACACTAGACCTTATCTTCACAAATAGTGAGGACCTGATAAGAGACATAAGAATATCAAAAACAACTAATTCCAATCACAACCTAATCGAAGTCCAGACGTACATGCATAGGGGTCCTGATCAGCAGAATGCATGTACCTGTGAAGGTGTCTCCACAAAATACAACTTCAACAACAAGAACATCAACTGGGACCAGGTAAACCATGTCCTAAACGAAACATGTTGGGGAGATATCTTATATGACATGGATCCAAACCAGTGCCTTAAAAGGATCAACTTCCTGGCAGCTGAAGCATGTTCTAGGCATATTCCCCTAAGAAAAAGAGCAGGAGTAAACTGGAGAGAGAAAGACGCTCCCTCTACAGAAGCCGACGAAGAGTCACTGAGCTCCTCAGGAGTGCTAGAATATCTGATACACGAAAGGAGGCGCTGACCAGGGAAGTGGAAACTATCAAACTTAAGTTAAATGACTCTAACAGGAACCAGGAGAGACACGAGGAGCTTAAAGCTATTAATGAAATTGAAAGAAATTCAAAATATTTCTTTTCATACGCCAAAAACAAGGCAAATACCACATCTAGTATCGGGCCCTTACTCAGACAGGATTGGACTTACACAGATGACAACAAGGAAATGAGTAAAATATTGAAATCCCAGTACGACTCTGTGTTTAGTGAACCACTAATCAGTCTGAGGATCGACGACCCAAATGATTTCTTCATGATTGAGCCTCAAAACTCTATAAATGTATGCCAGATTTCCGACATTACCCTAACTCCGATAGATTTCGAAAAAGCCATTGACAACATGCCCATGCACTCAGCCACGGGCCCAGACTCGTGGAACTCTGTTTTCATTAAGAACTGCAAGAAACCCCTCTCGCGTGCCCTAAGTACACTATGGAGGAGGAGCTTGGACATGGGTGAAATTCCACAGCCGCTTAAAACAACGGATATAGCCCCACTCCATAAAGGTGACAGCAAAGCATTAGCTAAGAACTATAGACCAATAGCTCTGACGTCCCACATCATAAAAATCTTTGAAAGAGTGCTAAGAAGCAGGATTGCAAATCACCTGGATTCCCAAAATCTGCACAATCCAGGGCAACATGGGTTCAGGGCAGGTCGCTCCTGCCTCTCACAAGTACTGGATCATTATGATATGGCCTTGGATGCACTGGAAGAAAATCAGAATGCAGATGTAATATACACAGACTTTGCAAAAGCGTTTGACAAATGCGATCATGGCGTAATAGCCCATAAAATACGTGCTAAAGGAATAACTGGGAAAGTGGGGAGATGGATCTTCAACTTCCTAACAAATCGAACACGAAGAGTAGTGGTCAACAGAGTTAAATCGGAGGCTGCCATAGTGAAGAGCTCTGTTCCACAAGGCACAGTACTCGCCCCCATCTTATTCCTTATCCTCATATCAGACATAAACAGAGATATACACCACAGCACCGTATCATCCTTTGCGGATGATACTAGGATCTGCATGAGGCTGTCATCTGCTGAGGACGCGGTTAACCTCCAAGAAGATATAAACAAACTTTTCCAGTGGGCAACGGTAAACAATATGATGTTCAATGAGGACAAATTCCAACTACTCCGTTATGGAAAACTGGAGGAGATAATAACTAGAACAGAGTATACTACTGACTCTGGCCATACAATAGAGCGGAAAAATAATGTAAGGGACCTGGGAGTAGTAATGTCTGAGGATCTCACTTTCAAGGATCACAACAGTGCCACGATCGCACGTGCAAAGAAAATGATAGGATGGATAATGAGAACTTTCAAAACGAGAGATGCCAAGCCCATGATGATCCTTTTCAAATCACTTGTTCTCTCTAGGCTGGAATACTGCTGTACATTAACATCTCCATTCAAAGCAGGTGAAATCGCAGATCTAGAGGGTGTACAGAGATCCTTTACTGCACGTATAAGTTCTGTCAAGCACCTTAACTACTGGGAACGCTTGGAAACACTTGACTTGTACTCATTGGAACTCAGGAGGGAGAGATATATCATAATTTACACTTGGAAAATCCTGGAAGGAATGGTCCCAAATCTGCACACAGAAATCACTCCCTAAGAAAGTAAAAGACTGGGGAGGCGATGCAAAATGCCCCCAATTAAAAGTAGGGGCGCCATTGGTACACTAAGGGAAAACACCATAAGTGTCCGGGGCCCAAAACTGTTCAACAGCCTCCCATCAAGCATTAGGGGAATTGCCAATAAGCCCCTGGCTGCCTTCAAGAGAGAGCTGGACAGATACCTAAAGTCAGTGCCGGATCAGCCGGGCTGTGGCTCGTACGTTGGACTGCGTGCGGTCAGCAGTAACAGCCTAGTTGATCAGGCCCTGATCCATCGGGAGGCCTGGTCATGGACCGGGCCGCGGGGGCGTTGATCCCCGGAATAACCTCCAGGTAACCTCCAGGTAAATCATCAACGCTACCAGCTATCAGTTGTTCATCGAGACAGAATAGAAAAACTGTCAGAAAAGAAATGGAGGCTGAGTTTAACCCTACAGTTCTAAGTTTGTAGAAACACACACACACACACACACACACACACACACACACACACACACACACACACACGTATGACAAAGGTATGACAAAGCTCAGGAAGCAGAGAGAGAGAGGATCCAGTAGCGATCAGTGAAGAGGCGGGGCCAGGGGCTGAGTCTCGACCCCTGCAACCACAATTAGGTGAGTACACACACACACACACACACACACACAAAGTGTGGCTGGCGTGAATACACCTGAAATTATTGTAGGACGAGACTTAGAGAATTTAAGCGAGTGATCTTTCGTGGTGAAGGAAGGGAGGTGGGTCGTGGAAGTCGGGAAAGGCAGCGCAAGTGTCAAGCAAGCAACCTTCCGTGGTGTCAGGAACCCCTTCCTCCCTCCAACCCCGGGAAACCCATAAGGTACGGGAGTCACCCCTTCACCTCTTAACCCTCTTCATGCACCCTCCCCCATGTCTCATTGCACCCTGGGGCTGCTCCCAGACTTTCACCTTCTTCACCTTTTTTTCCCTAGTTTATCATTCTTACCTCGCATTGCTCCTCTTCCCCCTACCCTCTCCCCTCCTTCACTCACCCCATCCTTCTCCCTCCCCAACGCATTCGTCCACCTATCCCCCCCTCCCCAGATACATCCTCTCAGCAGCACAATAATCTTCCCCCTCCTCCTCTTCACATTGACGCCTTAAAAGCATAAGAATATAAGAAACTAACACTACTGGTCTACTACTCCATGCTAGGTAGGTCTAGCACCCACCACACACTACAATAACAGTACATGGGAGGTTCTTCCATTTAACCACATCTTTATTGCCAAACCAATGCTTTCCTATATCCTCCCTTCATCTTCTTCTTTTAGCACGTTATATGAATCTCCTTGACATCCTCATCGCCCTATACAAGTCTCCTGGCTCTAGCCGACAGATTTAATTACTCGATATAAGAAACCAGTCTGGGCGCTGGAATATGTGAGGAAAACAGCCAGGCCCGGTCATTGACTGGACCTAGGTGGCGTTCACCCCTGGAATACCCTCCAGGTAGACACCCTCCACCCTCCAGGCAGGTAGCTTATAAGGTATAATAAGGTATTAGCACAATATTGATGCATCTAACTTTATTGAATAATAAAATATACTTTGGTTCTTGTGAAAGGTTCATATATACGTTAGATAAATACACGAGTAAGAGGGGTTAGATTTGAGAGGGACTTACACATAAGTTAATATTGACATAGAAAATGGGTTAGGTAAATAGTTTTTGTTTGTGGGTTAGTATGGGCCTATTATGGGCCAGTAGGCCTTCTGCAGCGTTCCTCCTTTCTTATGTTCTTACATCTTAGGGTGTATCTTGTTTTATGGGTACAAACTTATCCCTGACAAGCAACCGTATTTCCCAGAGAAGTAACAGGACAACGTTTTATTAATGACATCCTTGCAATCGTGCCCAGACGTCTGGACATCACTGCATCTCTCAAAAACATCTCTGCCGAATCATTCATCAAATTCACTATGGAAGAGGAACAGAATAATTGCAGATCCTTTCTTAGCAAAACAGAACAGAAAATGGATTTTTAGTTTGCAGAAAAGCCAGGAAAAATTATGATCTACTACAATACTTATCAGTTATCACGCCACGACGCACGTACTAAGAAAGGAAACATTAACAAAGTTTAATAGGAGAGCTTATAGAATCTCAAGCTCTGCCTTTTTCGCAGAAGAATGTAATTACATACATAGATTCTGCTCCAAGCTACAGAATCCAGCAACTTTCACGGACGACTGTAGGAGAAGGGCTGTTAAAATTTTACAAACCAATTGAAGAGGTCTTCTAGAAGATCCTTATTATTACTGCTAATTATCAGACCCGCTTAGCTGGCATAAATTGCCATAAGAACATAGTAACAGAGAAGAATACGCAACTTAGTGAATCCTACGCTGGAATTTACATAATTCCTCGTGGAGAATGTAATAGTGTACGTATGGGAAACATCTAGAGCCCTAAATAATGTATCAATGATTATAAATATGCTTGTCAAAGGAACTATTTAAATAATGCCTGCACAGCAACACCCACAACCATCTCCTGAACTTCCATAATCCCAAACTTCTCATCATGGAATTAGATTTGCACTGCAGACTGTGTGTGTGTGTGTGTGTGTGTGTGTGTGTTTTTTTTTATATATATATATATATATATATATATATATATATATATATATATATATATATATATATGCAAAACAACCACTCTGAAAGAATAGAGAAATTCCAAGCGCTTTCGTGACTACTCACATAGTTCCTTGATAATGTGAGTAGTCACGCCAGCGCTTGGAATTTCTCTATTCTTTCAGAGTGGTTGTTTTGCATATTCTGAAATCACCTGTTTACTGTGATCTTATTGCATATATATATATATATATATATATATATATATATATATATATATATATATATATATATATATATATATATATATATATATATATATATATATATATATATATATATATATATATATATATATATATATATATATATATATATATATATATATATATATATATATATATATATATATATATATTATAGAGTCCTTTCCCCCCCTAATTCTTTGTTGATTCCGCTCCTTCAGTTCTCTTTCATTGAACACAATTACGTCTTTTGCCAGCCTATTCTTACTTTACTACGTTACTTTTCGATCACCATTCCCAATTCACTTCCTAAACTCTTCCAGTAAAGTTACTAATACTATATTCTTTATTTTTAGCTAATTAAGTTATGTTACAAATGTATATTTGATCACAAATAAGCAAATTAAAAACATCGGAGACAGGCCTTGAAAAATGGAGTCCCGAGAAGCACCTGTACACCTGCAGTCAAGCACATTTGGGTGTCGAGTTTCTATTTGTTTACTTTTTCTTCTCCTGAAGTCTCTCTTTTGCCACGTTATGCTCCTGAGAATTCCCCATGTTGAAATATCATCTTTCCTGAATCAGCGCTCCTTCAGAATATTTAGATTTAATTATTTTTTTCTTAGTGCGCTTGTCATTCAGCTTCAGAACTAGTCTGTGGCAAATTACCGGGGCTTCATTAGTTTCTTGTGATTAACTGAGATTACTTAATGTGGGCTCTACCTTGGTGTCGCGTACTGCTTGGCAGGTTTATTGGGTTATTAAGGTCGCGTATAACCTGTTATCCGTCAGTCACGAGCACTTTATTCCTTAAGAAGCTTACTGCGTAGGCGAAATGTTTTGGAATAGATACCAAACTGTTTCATATGTGTCTTAGTTATCAACTTGTCGGTATTGTATATCATTATCATATTCACTAGGAATTAGTCTGAGTGTATATATGCAGTGAGAGACATACCTCTCTCTCTCTCTCTCGGTGTACGAGTATATATTCTTGGTATGTCTCTCTCTCGGTGTACGAGTATATATTCTTGGTATGTCTCTCTCTCGGTGTACGAGTATATATTCTTGCTGTTTACTGGTTAATGTCTGGTTAATTTGGATCAAAGCCGCGTACTTGTAAATTTGTCTAAAGTTTTGAATTTTTTTTCCAGATAACAGTTAATACTATTTTTGAAGCGAAAAATATTATTCTGCACCTAAACATACATTTGCTGTCTTGCCTTATTTTTTATTTAGTGAAATTAGAAGCATCAGAAACGTGTTACTATCTGATTCTATAATTCTTTATGACTCATATTGTAGGAGAAACTAGCCGTTTGCCTGTCATATTGCATCATACAGGATTGGTTACATACATAGTGTTGAAATCTGTCAACCAGAGCTGGAAAACATCAGTAGGGAAGGCAATGAAAATATCGTCAAGTATTTCGTGAAAGGTTCATCAGCTACAGAAACATTTGTAGATGAATGGTTCAGAGAACCGACATGTTGATAAACTAGACACATGTGCAACTCTTGGGTATCTTTATTGAGGAAACGTTTCGCCACACAGTGGCTTCATCAGTCCATACAAAGGAGAATCTTGAAGAACAGGAGGAGAATGAGGTAATCAGTCCCTCAACCTTGAGTCGATGTGTTCAGTCCATCAATCTTGAATAGAATACGGCATACGTGCTGAGAAGGAGCTTATAAACCGTTGGCAGGAGAGGTGAAGCAGAACTAAAGTCACTATCATCTGCAAATTATCTCTCATGATGGCCTCTCCCATAAACAGAATAAATGTAATTTTTATAGAGGAAAAATGGGGAGGAAGAAGAGTATATAAATTTAACTAATCCTCTTGCAGTTTACATAATATACAATTGTTTTATTTAGTTATTGTATGTAAAAATTTACCTAGCGTATTCAGAATTTGCAAAATTATTCTGATGTTTCCTAAGAGGAGGAAAGTGACTTATAAGGTTCACCGGCTGTCCATAAGTGTTAATTGTGCTTGAGCTGCTGCCTCAGATCAGTTTACGTGCCTCTGTGAGACCTACTGTAGTAGTCCGCTCAAATTAGGATAAATAGAGGAAATAATTTATAAAGACTGAATTTCTTCCCATATATTCTCCCGATGGCTGTAGAAATAGATGAAAAGAGCTCCTCTCCCTTGGACAGCAACAATTTCCTCGTCTTGCTCACCCCTCCCTCCCCTGTCCCCCGCCCAATCCCCCGATCTCTACCCTCCCACCCCCTCCACAGCACCCCGCATCCCCTCCCCCACTCCCCTTAACCCATCTCACTATCCCTCTCCCTCTCTAAGATCGACACCATGCCCAGCCCTTCTAGGGTAGGGTAGGTGCCTGATTCCGAGCTTGCAGCTCACAAGCCTGTCATTCCCAATAACCCCCTTGGGGAGGGGATGGCAGACCAGAGAGGCCTAGCTTGTGGCTAGGCTTGGGGACAGTTGGTCCCAAAGATGAGGGGGTACTTGTGCCTCCTTCCATGGGAGACTTAGGTCTCAGACACTCCCTAGACAGGGAGCAAAAGCCTGGCCACCACTTGGAAAAGGCCCGAGCCGGGAGAATACCGGCGAATCTTTAATAATAATAATAATCCCCCTCCCTCTCCCTCCCTTTCCCTCCCACTCCCCCAAGAGGAGGGATTCTTACTTGCTTTTCGTGGTTATTTTGAAAAGGGTGCGTCTGACGATAAAAGTTTATATGTCGAGAAAAATTGGAAAATAAACACTGAACAAGATTGCCTCTATGCATGTACGCCGTATCTGCCAGTTTTTGCATAAGCTGGACCGGATTCAAGTTTGAGAATACTGAGAGTTTTGTTACTCGGTCTCAGTTGTCTCTTAATATCTCACAAACGACAAGTCTTTTTTTTTGTTTTTGATAGTATAATTGCTTAGAGATGAAGTTGTAGAGCGGGAAATTTTCTCTAGGATTGTGAAATTCTTACTTTTAAGATGTAACATTTTTTATTCATGTACACACAAACTGACTCATATCCACACCAGCCACGAGGTAAAGTCGTTAACGCATTCTTCTTCTGAGTGCTTTTCCCAAGTAGGTTCAATCCACTCGATTCCTGTTTGTGATGTCATGATTATAGACTAATACGCTCCTCCTCACGTGTTATGATCACCTGTGGGATCTCTACTGATTCAGAATTTAGGCAACTTTGGCAGTGCCGTTTTTTGCACACTGAAAAATACTGCAAACCAGCTTTCACAGGCAAAATCTACATCGCTTCCAACAGCTTAATTGACAGCCAGATGATATAACAATTAGGATATTTGTTGGTGCTGTTGCCTCCGTTCTAAAGACAGGTGACAGAATCTTACTGTCTTTATCAACTCCACAACTCAGGCTGTAGTATTTCTCCTCGCCACGTTTGAAATTGGTGATAAACACGATAAGAATATTGTCGAGCTGCTGAAGAGGTGAGTGGAAAAGTTAATAAGAGCACAGGATTGTTTGAATGGCTGACTGATTTGTTGAGAGATACTGTTTGCTTTACATAGACCGAGGTTGAACACTTCTCCAACTATTGCAACTTCATGAGTTGACTGATAGTTATTGAACATCATCACAGTCTCATGCAGAAGATTATCATTGTTGAGGAAACTGATCGTTGTCATTTTCTCAAGTCCATAAAAAGACGTGGTATCGCAGGCACTGAATGCATGTACAAACAATATTGACTCTTTGATGTTCTAAAAACTGTGCAACACTGTGCAACACTGTGCAATACTTGTTCTTCTTGGAGGTTTTATTTTGCGCCTTTAAAGAATATATATATATATATATATATATATATATATATATATATATATATATATATATATATATATATATATATATATATATATATATATATATACATATATATGACATTTTAGCTTAAGTAGCAACGCTTCTCTTGCGGAATAAGGCAAGTGAAAATTTGTGTATGCAGTATTTTCGTAAAAATCATTCTGAACCTAACGAAAAAAAAATTGTGTTTATTATTAAATTATTGTAAACTTATCTAAAATATATTCAGTTGGACTAGGCTAAATTCAATTGCGCTTGTTATAATAAGGTTAGGTAAGTTTTCTAAGGTTCTTTTGGTATAAAATTATCAATTTTTACATGGACATATTTGAAAAAATGATCTTTAAACGTATAAGAGAAAATTTTAGAAAGGACGTAATTTTTAATGAGTTCTTGCTAACTGACCAGTTTTACCTATATATATATATATATATATATATGTCGTGCCGAATATGTAAAACTGGTCAATTAGCAAGAACTCATTTAAAATTAACTCCTTTCTAAAAAAAATTCTTATACGTTTAAAGATATATTTTTTTCATTAATGTTAAGGTAAAAAATTTTAATTTTGCACCAAAAGAATCTTAAACTTACCTAACCTTATTATAACAAGAACAATTTATTTTAGCCTAACCCAACTATATATATTTTAGATTTGTTTACAGTAATTTAATACTAAACAAACACAGTGAAATATATTTTTTTCGTTAGGTTCAGAATGATTTTGGCGAAATTATTGCATACACAAATTTTCACTTGTCCTATATGGCAAAATGAGCGTTGCTATTTAAGCCAAGATCGCAAGTTCTGCCTATTCGGCACGACATATATATATATATATATATATATATATATATATATATATATATATATATATATATATATATATATATCACAACAGCTGGATGCCCAGCAATAATGGTGCCACCCAAACTATGTAGATCTGATGGTAACCGAAAACGTCTATATGGTATCACGCTTCAAGTAAGTGGTGTGGGAATACACATGTCCATCCACACTGGCTGATACCTATCTCCAATACACCATGGAGGAAGGAAGGGCAGTTGCCAGCTTCATGGAGTTCCAAAAGTCTAGAAAAGACGATGAACTTGCCCGTTATTATATGTTTATTCCCATAGACTGTGAAATCCTTGGCCCATGGGAAAAGACTGCATCTAAATTCTTTAAGGAGCTAGGCAAAAGACTCGTCAGGGTAACTAGGGATCCCCGGGCAGCTAGATTTCTATTCCAGTAACTCAGCGCTGCAGTTCAGGGATGTAATACTTGCTGTATGCTGGGTTCGCAACCCATCTCTGAGGTGCTGGATGAGATTTTTGCATTGATAAACACGTAGCAATATGTACTTGAATTCCTCAAACTTCATGTACTGTATATGCCATCTTTGTACCCACAATGTATCTTTTAAGTCTTGTGTTCCATATTATGTAATGAAGTTTATCTATTGGCAAAAAAATAAGATAGGGAAGAAATCCAAATGGTTTTCCTCGAAGTCATTTTATACATTTCTCCTAGGCAATGATTTCCTCAATTTGCACTAGAGGCGGGCCCCATCGTAAAATATATATTGCAATCAACACATCAGGAGCTGGCATTGTTGCAGAAATGAGTAGGAAGTCCAGATTCGTTCAGCGAACAGAATAACAGAGACAAGAACTTGGCCGACTACCAGTTGGCAGAGCATGCTGGCAGCATATTATAACAGTAGAAACAGACAGCCTAGCCCAAAAGCATTGAATATGTAGTAATGACCTAGCAAACCTAACATTAGTGACATGGCATTTGTCACAAATATGCAGTTAATACTTCAGAGTTTCTTTATAAAAACTTTAAATTCTGAAATTCTATGCTTATGGCAATTATTTTAGGAAATTTCCTACTGTCATATTAAAGAAAATGGTTCTAGAGTCGACTCTAAAAAGAGTGAGGCATATCTAGTTTATCTACTGTGCATCTATCCAACAGTGAGGCTAACCCTACTCAACTCTTTAGTAGACACTGGTCGAAAACAGAGAGGTTATGTACAATGACCTCAATTTTAAAAGACTCAAGGTTGAACAATCCAAAACTATTATTATATATTGAACATTTATTATGTTTTTAATCTAGATGTTAGGTTAACACAGCACCAATATTTGACATGAACAGATCAGGAATCTAATGTCATATTCAACCACAACCAGGCTTGCAATAACCCTGCAAAATGGTCAAAAGCCAGAGTCCTAATTCCTTGTTCTTCATGGTTGGAAAGAAAGATTTTACAATTGGTGATTATAAAACATGATAAATGTTCACTGTATAATAGTTTTGAATTGTTCAAACTTGACTCTTTTTATAACTGAGGCCATTGTACATAATCTTAAGCCGGATTCCTACACGAATGCTTTGGGTTGTCATAGTTCCACACTGATGAATTGAGGTGTACTTAGGATCTGCTTACCTGCCCTCTCTTTGTGTTCGACCAGTGTCTGCTAAAGAGATGGGTGGGGGCAGCCTTATTGTTTCAGATACATGGTAGACAAACTAGGTAAGCCTCGCTCTGATTTAAGAGAGTCGACCCTAGATCCAGTTTCTGTAATATGATGGTAAGAAATGTCCTAAAACAATTGCCATAGCAGTAAAAAATCAGAATTTAAAGTATTTTATAATGAAACGTTTTGAAGTCTAATGGCACATTTGTGACAATTGGCAAGTCACTAATGTTATGCTCGCTAGGTCATTACTACATAATCAGTTCTTATGGACTGGGCTCTCTATTTCTAGTTTTAATATGCTGCCTGCAAAGTACATTCTCTCTCAGATTTTTTGCTTTTCTTAAATCTCTGGCAATTTTCTTATTATTAATGTATTCATGCCTACAAACTGTATGCATTGAACGAGTGTTCATATTAAAAACTCGAAACTAGTGTCTTTGTGAATTTCACTCACACATCTGAAGTTGTGGATAACATCTTAAACACTCAGTTTCTCACTCAGCTAAATAGAATCATTTGATGATGCCATTTTAGAAAAAAAATATTTCATTTCTCTTTCTCAAATTTTTCAGTGGTACCTGGAAAATATTTTTTTAAGAATTGAATAAAAAATTGTTTACCAATCCTTATGTAGGTCTTTCACAGTTAATTTTCCTTAGCTTTCTCACTGCACCCTTGCTTTCCCCTGGGGTATTTTGAACCGTCTGCCAAGTCTATTACTTTCAAGGAGAATAGATTGGTACTAATCACACTTTTTGGAGTGGGTCATTTTTGGGAAGGTATCACGAACTATGGCATCCCCTCATGAGACCGGACAACCATATGTAAGCATCAGAACAAAAAATATATATATGTGTAAAAATAAGTCACTGCTTTTGTTTAATTTATTACTAATTATTTGAAGTGTATTAACACTTAAGTGTAAAATTAAATGATATCTATCAAGATAGAAGAAATAATGCACAATCAAATAAAAACGATCATTCTCTTGACAAAAATTTCGTCACTGTTAATAATATTTTTGCTGTTTCTAGTACTTCACGTATTAGTTTATCTCAAGTAGAGAAGTGGTTGACCTGGACCAGGTCACCCCTGGCTCTAGCTTGGGTGACCCCAGAGTGATAAGTCACCTCTGTTGAAAAGCTCTGATCCAGACCCCAGGATAATATCTATTTTATTTATTTACTTTATAATATCCCATTTTCATCCCCTAGAATTTATTGAGGTCAAAAGTTGAGCAACGACTTGCTCGACCACTGCTGCATCATGTCCAGATCCTCTTGCAGATTGCAGCAGTCGTTGTCTGCTCGTATCCTCATCATTTTTACACTAAATGCAGTGATATGTAGTGCTTGACTTGCTCTGGTTAGTTATTAACTTACATGAGAAACAGTATATGGGTTACAGTGAAGATCCTTTAGAAACTTCGCTTGTTACTGACCTCATGCTTGCGTGAGTTGTATGTTTAATTACGTGTTTGTGGTTTAGGAGTAGAATTTATGCTAGTGGCGTCTTGTCTTCTATATTTGTCGTGTTTTATTATTATGTGTGTGTGTGTGTGTGTGTGTGTGTGTGTGTGTGTGTGGTGTGTGTGTGATGTGTGTGTGCGTGTGTTTGTGTGTGTGTGTGTGTGTGTGTGGTGTGTGTGTGATGTGTGTGTGCGTGTGTTTGTGTGTGTGTGTGTGTGTGTGTGTGTGTGTGTGTACTCACCTATTTGTACTCACCTATTTGTGGTTGCAGGGGTCGAGTCCTAGCTCCTGGCCCCGCCTCTTCACCGGTTGCTACTAGGCCCTTTCTCTCCCCGCTCCATGAGCTTTATCAAACCTCGTCTTAAAACTGTGTATGGTTCCTGCCTCCACTACGTCATTTTCTAGGCTATTCCACTGCCTTACAACTCTATGACTGAAGAAATACTTCCTACTATCTCTCTGACTCATTTGTGTCTTCAACTTCCAATTGCGGCCTCTTGTTTCTGTGTCCCCTCCCTGGAACATCCTGTCCTTGTCCACCTTGTCTATTCCACGCAGTATTTTATATGTCGTTATCATGTCTCCCCTGACCCTCCTGTCCTCCAGTGTCGTCAGGCCGATTTCCCTTAATCTTTCTTCATAGGACATTCCCCTTAGCTCTGGAACTAACCTTGTTGCAAACCTTTGTACTTTCTCTAGTTTCTTGACGTGCTGTGTGTGTGTGTGTGTGTGTACTCACCTAGTTGTACTCACCTAGTTGAGGTTGCGGGGGTCGAGTCCGAGCTCCTGGCCCCGCCTCTTCACTGATCGCTACTAGGTCACTCTCCCCGAGCCGTGAGCTTTATCATACCTCTGCTTAAAGCTATGTATGGATCCTGCCTCCACTACATCGCTTCCCAAACTATTCCACTTACTGACTACTCTGTGGCTGAAGAAATACTTCCTAACATCCCTGTGATTCATCTGTGTCTTTAGCTTCCAACTGTGTCCCATTGTTGCTGTGTCCAAACTCTGGAACATCCTGTCTTTGTCCACCTTGTCAATTCCCCTCAGTATTTTGTATGTCGTTATCATGTCCCCCCTATCTCTCCTGTCCTCCAGTGTCGTCAGGTTGATTTCCCTTAACCTCTCCTCGTAGGACATACCTCTTAGCTCTGGGACTAGTCTTGTTGCAAACCTTTGCACTTTCTCTAGTTTCTTTACGTGCTTGGCTAGGTGTGGGTTCCAAACTGGTGCCGCATACTCCAATATGGGCCTAACGTATACGGTGTACAGGGTCCTGAACGATTCCTTATTAAGATGTCGGAATGCTGTTCTGAGGTTTGCTAGGCGCCCATATGCTGCAGCAGTTATTTGGTTGATGTGCGCTTCAGGAGATGTGCCTGGTGTTATACTCACCCCAAGATCTTTTTCCTTGAGTGAGGTTTGTAGTCTCTGACCCCCTAGACTGTACTCCGTCTGCGGCCTTCTTTGCCCTTCCCCAATCTTCATGACTTTGCACTTGGTGGGATTGAACTCCAGGAGCCAATTGCTGGACCAGGTCTGCAGCCTGTCCAGATCCCTTTGTAGTTCTGCCTGGTCTTCGATCGAGTGTATTCTTCTCATCAACTTCACGTCATCTGCAAACAGGGACACCTCAGAGTCTATTCCTTCCGTCATGTCGTTCACAAATACCAGAAACAGCACTGGTCCTAGGACTGACCCCTGCGGGACCCCGCTGGTCACAGGTGCCCACTCTGACACCTCGCCACGTACCATGACTCGCTGCTGTCTTCCTGACAAGTATTCCCTGATCCATTGTAGTGCCTTCCCTGTTATCCCTGCTTGGTCCTCCAGTTTTTGCACCAATCTCTTGTGGGGAACTGTGTCAAACGCCTTCTTGCAGTCCAAGAAAATGCAATCCACCCACCCCTCTCTCTCTTGTCTTACTGCTGTCACCATGTCATAGAACTCCAGTAGGTTTGTGACACAGGATTTCCCGTCCCTGAAACCATGCTGGCTGCTGTTGATGAGATCATTCCTTTCTAGGTGTTCCACCACTCTTCTCCTGATAATCTTCTCCATGATTTTGCATACTATACATGTCAGTGACACTGGTCTGTAGTTTAACGCTTCATGTCTGTCTCCTTTTTTAAAGATTGGGACTACATTTGCTGTCTTCCATGCCTCAGGCAATCTCCCTGTTTCGATAGATGTATTGAATATTGTTGTTAGGGGTACACATAGCGCCTCTGCTCCCTCTCTCAATACCCATGGGGAGATGTTATCTGGCCCCATTGCCTTTGAGGTATCTAGCTCACTCAGAAGCCTCTTCACTTCTTCCTCGGTTGTGTGCACTGTGTCCAGCACTTGGTGGTGTGCCCCACCTCTCCGTCTTTCTGGAGTCCCTTCTGTCTCCTCTGTGAACACTTCTTTGAATCTCTTGTTGAGTTCTTCACATACTTCACGGTCATTTCCTGTTGTCTCTCCTCCTTCCTTCCTTAGCCTGATTACCTGGTCCTTGACTGTTGTTTTCCTCCTGATGTGGCTGTACAACAGTTTCGGGTCAGATTTGGCTTTCGCTGCTATGTCATTTTCATATTGTCTTTGGGCCTCCCTTCTTATCTGTGCATATTCGTTTCTGGCTCTACGACTGTTCTCCTTATTCTCCTGGGTCCTTTGCCTTCTATATTTCTTCCATTCCCTAGCACACTTGGTTTTTGCCTCCCTGCACCTTTGGGTAAACCATGGGCTCATCCTGGCTTTTTCATTACTCCTGTTACCCTTGGGTACAAACCTCTCCTCAGCCTCCTTGCATTTTGTTGCTACATATTCCATCATCTCATTAACTGGCTTCCCTGCCAGTTCTCTGTCCCACTGAACCCCGTTCAGGTAGTTCCTCATTCCTGTGTAGTCCCCTTTCTTGTAGTTTGGCTTCATTCGTCCTGGCCTTCCTGCTTCTCCCTCCACTTGTAGCTCTACTGTGTATTTGAAGCTTAAAACCACATGGTCACTGGCCCCAAGGGGTCTTTCATATGTGATGTCC